>NC_088233.1:59029543-59329543 GCF_036934945.1 Oncorhynchus masou masou | reverse complement strand
AAATCTGTCTTCTCACAGAATCGTCTGTAGTGGCTGAATGGTTTGCCCTACAAACTGTTGTGACCCCTCCATGAAAAGATGAGACTCCCTCGAACATGATGGTGGTGTTGTCAATTAGGCCCTTTATCTACTTCCCCAGAGTCATACCATTTTTATGTCTCTGCGTGCAGTTTTATGGAAGTTGCTAACTTGCGCTAGTGTTAGCATAATGACTGAAAGTCTATAGTATCTGCTAGCATGCAAAATGGTATCTGCTAGCATGCTTATATCCTGCATTATCCCTTTAACCTTCTGACATATAAGTTACCAGACCCAAACTCAGGGATGGCTAACTCTGGAGATCCCTTCAATCTCCACCAAGTTAGGTAAATCTGCTTTTTGTGTTTTTTCACCTCTTGCATGTAATGATCTCCAAAATGTGATGCCTCTAGGGCAATTCAGGCAGATATTAGAGGGCCTTTCTACTGAAGAATGTGTTTGTTTCATCTGATTGTGTTTTGCTTTTCGTGTTGTGTAATTGATGTGTTTATAGAGATGTATAGTGTAATTGTTGTTTATTGATGTGTTCATGCAGGGCTCATCTGTGAAAGAGACCTAGTCTCAGCATAACTTCCTGCTTAAATAAAGGTTCAATAAAAATCTATAAAAAAATAGAGGCCTGTGAGATGCCAGACCTTTACATTAGGATACAGTCTGTAATTGATAAAAGTGAAGCACCGAAGGGATGTTTCAGAATAAGAAGTGATCTTTTCTAACATTATGCATAGCGGATCAGGACTCGGATGAATAAGGGTTTCAAAGGATGAATTTATGTGCCAACTGACACAGAGAGGGATGTGGAGAGAGAGACATGTGGAGCGAGAAAGATGGGGTGAGAGAGAGAGGATGAGTGAGAGAGCGAGAGTGAGCTGATTGGAGGCAGGGGGAGAGAGGGGAGACGAGAGTGGCTGAGAGAGGAAGAGGGAGAGAGAGAGAGCGAGAGAGAGAGGAACTAGGCATGTTTGCTGGGACTAGATAGAGAGAAGGGGGCAGCTAGTAGCTAGCTAATGTTATTACTTCTGCCTGGCCTAGTGAGAATGCTCAGGGATTACCCACTCTGCTGCAGTGAGAATGCACTTGGATTACAAACACACACCAGTGGCGGTCGGTGGCGTTTAAGATTAGGCAGGACATTTTTTTTATGAGCATGGTCTTATTTCTCTTACAGCATATTGGATGACTGTCATTCATATTGCAATCACCCAGCTGTAACATTGATAGGTTTAGGCTACTACATGTTACTCACATTTTCCCTATACCCAATGGATGCAGGGTGTTGTCCTTCTTTTCCACAAAGAAAAACCCTGCGCCAGCAGGGAATGCAGACGGACAGATGCCTCCAGTAGCCAGAGAATCCTCAATATACTCCTCCATGGCCTTGGTCTTTGGAGCCAAGAAAATCCCAAAACAACAGGAACATGGTGGGATTCGATGAGGAGGAACTGTATTGTTTCATTGTGATTTCCCGAAACCCGTATGTGAACGGGTACTGTGCTATGGGTGAGTCTTCCAATTGCGCGGCAGTCCAGTGCCCTCGCATCCATTGCTACAGAGAGAAGTTGAGTGGGAATACCTAATTCAGAAACTGTGGTAGCATCCATAAAATTTTCATCAGCCCCAGAGACAATGAGCACCCAGAGAGACGTAGACTGATCTCCCCACAGCAGAATCACAAAAAAAGGTGTGCGGGTGATGGGAATTGGGGGACTCTCAGTCTTGCTCACTAGAGTATTTGTACCCACTAGAGAAAAAGTTTTCTTAAAAGGGCAGATGGATATATAATGTCATGCACCCCCACAGTACAAAAAACAGTTAGAACTCAGGCTATGTGAGCGTTCCCCAATGGATCATCTAGCTCTTCTCCAGTTGCATGGGCTCAGAAGTAGCAAACTCACCCTTCGCCAATGATTCTCGGGGGACCTCGTGTGTTTTCTGCTCTCCTCGGAAATACACACTTTGGGGATTTCCGGATTCCTTAGGACGTGTGCCAGCATCAGCAGATGAACGAGTGTTCCCGAGGCCCGACCTCCTCTCAAACTGGCGTTCTCATAGGTGCCCATCAATCCTAATCGAAAGGGCAAGGAGGGAATCGAGGTCCAATGGTATTTGCTGCAAGCAGCAAGTTCGTCCTTTATCCCCTCCGACAGTCCGTGGAGGAAGGTGTCGAACAGAGCCTCCTGATTCCAGGATCTCTTGGTGGCTAATGTACGAAAATATACTGCATAGGCTGCCACACTACGGGAGTTCAGATGTACTGCAGTAGTTTTTGAGTTGCCTCCTTCCCGGGTACCGGAGAATCGAATACCTTCCTCACCTCTGCCATAAATTCCTCTAGGCTATGGCACACAGCGGATTGCTGCTCCCACACAGCCGTCGCCCAGGAGAGCGCCCGTTCGGTATTAGCGTAATTAAATACTCTCTTTGATTGGTCCAATGGGAATGAAGAGAGCTGAAGTTCAAAAATGACGGAGCACTGGGAAAGGAACGCCCGTCAGGTACCAGCATAACGCTTCGGAGGAGGTAAGCGGGGTTCTCTGGGAGCCGGGGTAGGTTGAACAAATCGATCACTAGTAAAGAGGTTACGGAGTGGTTGGGAGGTCTCAGATGTGGCGTGCTGCCTAAGAGCTAATTCACGGATTCACCGAAGTAGCTCTTCATGCTTCCCAATGGTGTCTCCCTCAGGGAGACAGCGTGACGGAGCTGGTCCAAGTCTGCTCGGTCTGTCATGGCCAGTTTGTGCTATAAGGGCACAAGACGAGACCCATATGCAGAAACAAGAGGTAGATGGTTGAGCTCCGATATTTATTATAACACAAGGGGTAGGCAAAAAGTAGTTTGGGTTCAGGCGAGAGTTCGTAAACCAGGTCAGAGTCCAAAGAGTACAGGGCGTTAGGCAGGCTCGAGGTCAGGGCAGGAAGAATGGTCAGGCAGGCGGGATCGGTGTCAGGACAGGCAAGTGTCAAAACCAGGAGGAATAGGAAAAACAGAGACTGGGGAAAAATAGGAGCTAAACACTGGTTGACTTGGCAAACAAGACGAACTGGCACAGAGAGACAGAAAACACAGGGATAAATACACAGGGGATGATGAGCGACACCTGGAGGGGGTAGAGACAAGCACCTGGAGAGGTGAAACAGATCTTGCCTTGCACACTTTTGCCTAAATATATCTGACCCAGGGTGTAATCATTAGTCCAAACAGTTGCAAATGAGAGTTTCTATTGGACAAATTCTGGTTGACTTATCCTCCGTTTTCTTCCGTTTAAGAAAAGGTCTTCATCAGAATCGGCGGAATGAATACACCCCTGATCACCATTGTATAATTCCTTCTCACATTTTGTTTTTTCTTTTCCATAGGATGTCTATCTCTGATAAGCTACCCAGGAAAGGGCTGAAAATAGCCCATATTAATATATGTAGCCTTAGAAATAAGGTTCATTAAATCAATAACTAACATTTATCTTTTAGCCATTTCTGAGACTCACTTAGATAATTAATTTGATGATACAGCAGTAGCAATACAAGGTAATAACATCTATAGAAGAGACAGGAATACTTATGGGGGAGGTGTTGCTATATATATTTAGTGCCATATCCCTGTAATGCTTAGAGAATATCTTCTGTCAGGTGTTACTGAAGTGTAGTGGTTGCATGTTCACCAAGATCAATGATTTGAAGAATGATGGAAGAAATTTTTGGAGTCATTTGAATGAAATTACGGTCAGAAAGACAAATTCAACTCCATATTTCATTTAATCAGATAACTTATTCATCACAAAAACATTTAGTAAAACAAAATATTTGGTTAGGCATTAGTGAAGGGTGAGGGGAGTTGAGACTGAGAGAAGAGGATGTGTGTTTGTGTATGTTTGCCTATGTATAAAAGGACTGTGTGTATTTGTGTTTGTTGCATTAGAAGGTGTGTTTTTGAGATAAATGTCCAATGCTAATCTGTGCGGTCAATTCTCAGAGCTTTTCCAGCGATACAGTTCAACTCGACATGAAAAAGAGTGAAGGATCAAGTGAAGTAGAAGATGAGTGGAGAGGGAGAGATGGAGGGATGGAGTCAGAGGAGAGCAGACAGACAGGCCTTCAGGTGGTGGGAGGCTGTTGGCAGGAAACCAGGCTGTTGGCTTAACGCCAGACTTGCAGATCTCACGCACACACAGGACCTTTGAGGTGTTTCGGGACACTTTGGGGACCTTGAATCTAGACATTTGAATTCCTTTTTGATGGAGCCTTGCCCTTGGACTGTATGTTGACAACTTTTACATTGAGGGTGGTAGAGGGGGACTGTATGAGGGGGATTTTAAGGTGAGACAGGTTTAGGATACCCTGGAATTTCTTTGTGTGCTTGATATTGGGTGATATGCAAAAATAATGCACTAGTGTCTTTTGCAGGTGATGTCTATTGTACAATTCCAGATGAAAATAAGGTTTCAACAACAGAAAGAAACAGAAATGCTTTTCAGAGCGGGCTTCCATTAGACATTAGACAAATGCATGCAACCAACATGGGGTGAATTCTTAATTGTCAGCATTCACTGTCGTTTCATATACCACCTCGGTCTCCTTATCATGTCCCATGTTAGTAGCAGGTGGGAGTTTATAGAGAAGCCTGTCCCCATCATCTGATCCCTACAGGTTTACCGGAAATGCAGGAAACAAATTAGACACTATGTATCCATTACAGATGACACATAGACAGCAGAGGGATTCATCCCCCCACAGGTCTGAACTTGATTTAGTTTCCCTGTCTGGCACAATGGAACCAGTGGAAGTCCCAAAGTGCAAAGTCCAAGCAAAGAAAGCTCACCTAAAACCATATGTTTTTAAAGTATTTATTGACATCTTGTTGACCATATTAACTCTTATTACAATCTGAGAATGAATAGATGATTTTGCTTCTTGATATGCTTCATATTTTGACCCATGTGTGGGAAGAACATGTTCTTAAGGTGAACTGCACGGGGCTCATTAAGAAATGCGGCAGCCATTACTGAAGCCCAAACAAGAGTTGTATTGGGGTGTGGTTTAATGTGGATGTTTCTTGGGTGTGTATTTGATATTCAATCACAACAAACAATAAGGGCAGTAGTGAGTATCTTAGTGACAGTGAGGTGAGCTAAGCTAGCTTTGCTCTGGAGGACTTCTCCCCTCCTTACTTGCTTGCCATCTCAAGATGATCTACTAATTCACTTCTAAATTCTATACTGATCTTGTGTTTAGCCAACTTGATAGTAGCTAGCTAGCCTAACTTAGGCTAGCCAGCTGTAGCTATCCCCATCTAGCTAGCTGATATTTCTCTGTCAAATCACAGTTATGCCAAGATAGCAAGTACCAGTGTCTGGAATGTGTTTCATCAGACACTCATTCTACAACACATTGCTATGAATGTAGCTTGCAACTTCAAGTTTGATTACGTCTTGTCTCTCCTTATGTCCGCTGTTACATCTTTCCCAGGGGACAAATCCCAGAACTAATATCCCAACAGGTGTAGGCTACATGTGAGTCATGTCCCTACAGGTGTAAGCTCTGGAGTGTCTTGTGGTCATACTGTTGGACATTCTTTGAGAAATGTCAGACTGTAAAGCTAAGCTTATTTTTAAAAATATTGGGTTAAGCATTAGTGAAGGGTGAGGGAAGCTGAGACAGACAGAAGAGGATGTGTGTTTCTCTGTGTATAAAATGACTGTGTGTTTTGAGATGTGTTTTATCAAGTTTTAGCACATCATGCAAAGATGTGGTACTGTGCAAACAATATCAACAACTGCAAGTTAAATGCCCTGTCATCAGTCAGCTCAGCTGTCAACACAATATTCTACAACTGGCTAGTTTTGTCTCGTCTCTCCTTATGTCTGCTGTTAGATCTTTACCTGGGTACAAATCCCAAACCGATTATCCGTACAGGTGTAAGCTACATGTGGAAATTGTACAAACATTGCCAGCTTGAGTGTAGATGTACATTTATCAACAACAACAAAAATCGATGGGTGTGTTTGTTACGAAGTTACAACATTTTCTGCTGTAAATAGGCTATCATTGATTTGCTTATAAAGACAGTATGCCTACACTTTACATATCAAATTACAATAAGTTGTGTGTAGAGTACAACCACGTTAAAAATGCATAACAATTGTTGGCACAACTTCAGCGGTCCCAGAATTAGCATTCTATTGTATTCCTATGGATTTGGCTGACATGCACGTCTCTCTGGGTGAGGTTCTGTCTTCAAGTCTCCAGTGGCTGATGAAGTCCCTTCCATCTATGTAATGTATTACAGGTAATGGACAGGTGCAGTCAAATGGCATGAGAGGTGGAGTGCATAACATTCCATTTTGGATATGACAGAGTTGTGAGTGTCAGGACCCGGTTTTGAACCTGGGTCTCCGGAGTGAGAAACAGTCACTTAACCAACTGAGCCACGAATAGACAGCAGAACCCAGAAGATGAGGCAGACACAGCAGTACTTAAGACGGTGTATTTAATAAAGAAAAAATCCTAAAATAAAAAATGGCAAATCCAAAAGGTGGAAGGAAAAAACACAAAAAGACCTAAAAAGAAACTCACCAAAACTAAACAAAAAACAGAATACCACAAGAACGTTGGAATCGACAAGAGCACACAGAACACTAGGGCAGGGTGCTAACATACAAACACAGAGCACAGAACTGAGGGAAACAAAGGGTTTAAATACAATCAGGGGAAACGAGACACAGGTGCAAACAATAATGGGGGTCAAGGGAAAAACACAGGGACAAAAAGCACAATGGGGACATCTACTGACAAACAACTGGAACAACCCTGGCCAAATCCTGACAGAATCCCCCCCCTAGGAACGGCTCCTGACGTTCCTACCAGCTCTCTCAGGGTGGAGGACCCTGAACTGACGAATGAGGTCAGGGTCCAGGATGTCTTTGGCAGGAACCCAGGAGCGCTCCTCAGGACCGTAGCCTTCCCAGTCCACCAGATACTGCCAGGACCGCTGCACCCGGCGGGAATCCAGTATCCGGTGGACGGTATTCGGCTGGCCTCCAATGACACGAGGCGGAGGGGGAGGTCTGTCTGCCGGGACAAGGGGAGAAAAACAACAGGTTTTAACAAAGACACATGAAATGTGGGATTAATCTTAAGGGATCTGGGTAAGTGTAGGCGATAAGAAACTGGGTTAACTCTCCTGGCAACCTTGAAGGGACCGATGTATTTTTGGGACAGCTTGCGAGACTCCACCCGTAGAGGTAAGTCTCTTGTGGAGAGCCAGACTCTCTGGCCGGGCGCAGGGTAGGCCCGGGAGCGACGTCTGTTGGCTTGTTGTTGATACCTCTGTGAGGAACGCATCAGATTAAGACGGGTCTTCCTCCACATAAGCCGACAGCGTCTGACAAATTTCAAGGCTGAAGGCACTCTGACTTCTGCCTCCTGGTCCGGGGAACAATGGAGGAGCATAGCCAAACTGACACTCGTGCGGGGACATACCAGTGGAGGAGGAGCGCAAGGTGTTGTGCGCGTATTCGGCCCAAACAATAAAGGATGACCATGTGGACGGGTTGTCACGAGTCATACATCGGAGGGTGGTTTCCAGCTCTTGATTCATCCTCTCTGTTTGGCCGTTGGACTCCGGATGGTACCCTGAAGATAGACTGGCAGAAGCCCCCATGAGTTGGCAGAAGGCCTTCCAAAACCTTGAGGCGAACTGGGGACCTCTGTCAGAAACCACATCTTGAGGAATGCCGAAGACTCGGAACACATGATTAATTACCAACTCAGCCGTTTCCTTGGCAGAAGGTAACTTAGTCAGAGGCACGAACCTGGCCGCCTTTGAAAACCTGTCGATTATGACTAGGATAGTAGTATTGCCATGGGATGGAGGAAGTCCAGTAATAAAGTCCAATGAGATATGGGACCAGGGTCTGTGGGGAACAGGTAAAGGGTGAAGGAGTCCTTGAGGGCGGAGGTGAGAAGATTTGCCCTGGCAGCACACGGGGCAGGCATTGACGAAAGTGGCAACGTCTTCTCTTATGGTAGGCCACCAGAACTTACGCTGGATGAACTCCAAGGTGCGACCTACGCCCGGATGACAGGTGAGGCGAGAGGAGTGCCCCCACAGAAGGACCTGAGTCCTCACTGCCTTGGGGACAAACAACCGATTGGCAGGGCCTCCTTTAGGGTCCGGTTCGCTAGCTTGAGCATGTCTCACGGTATCCTCAACTTGCCACGAGATCGGAGCCACAATCTTAGCAGCAGGAAGGACAGGCATGTCCGTGTCATCTCGAATGGCAGGAGCGTAGACTCGGGACAGGGCATCCGGTTTGAGATTCTTCGACCCGGGTCGATAGGTGAGGATAAACTGGAATCGATTGAAGAAAAGAGACCATCTAGCTTGTCTAGAGTTCAATCGCTTCGCCTGCTGGATATACTCCAGATTTTTGTGGTCCGTAAGCACTTGAAACGGGTGAGAAGCCCCCTCGAGCCAGTGTCTCCATTCCTTCAATGCCATCTTAACCGCTAGGAGTTCACGATCCCCCACATCGTAGTTCCTCTCAGTCGGGGTAAGCCGGTGTGAGAAGAAAGCGCACGGATGAAGCTTCTTGTCTTCACCCTCTGAGACAGGACAGCTCCAACACCAACCTCTGATGCGTCTACCTCCACCACAAATGGTTCATCCGTAGTCGGTAGTATCAGGATGGGAGCAGAGAGGATGCGCTGCTTGAGTCCTTGGAAGGCCGTCTCAGCTTCTCTTCCCCAAAAAAACCTTGCATTGCCACCTTTGGTTAAAGCTGAGAGAGGAGCTGCCACCAAACTGAAGTTCTTGATGAACTTGCGGTAAAAGTTTGTGAAGCCCAGGAAACGCTGAACATCCTTAACGGATTTGGGGGTGGGCCAATCCGCTACCGCCCTACCTTCCTAGGGTCCATTTGGATTCGACCGGGTTCCACTACAAATCCCAGGAATTGTACTCGGGATGAATGGAATTCACATTTTTCCGGCTTAACGTACAGATGGCTGTCCAGGAGGCGTTTGAGTACTTGTCTGACATGCTTAGTGTGTTCTTGAAGGGAGCTCGAAAAGATGAGGATGTCATCCAAGTAAACGAACACAAATATGTTAAGCATATCCCTAAGCACATCGTTTATGAGCGCAGGGGCGTTGGTCAGGCCGAAGGGCATCACCAAGTATTCATAGTGACCAGTAGGCGTGTTGAAAGCGGTCTTCCACGTCACCAAGTCCAGATCCCAAAGGGCTTCCATCCAATGTAGTAACCCTCATGGGGTCACTTAGAGGTTCAGAGGGAACGCCATTCTCCTTCGCCCAGACACCATCCATGAAGTTACCTGCGGCTCCAGAGTCTACCAAGGCTTGAAGGTGAAGCTTGTGGTTGTCCCAGGAGAGGGTGACTGGAATGAGCAGACGGGAGTTGGACGGATGGGAGGAGGTTATGTTTCCCGTTACAGTTCCCCCGGTCTGTACGGGACAGAGCGTTTCCCTGGAGCCCGGGACACGTGGAACGGAAATGGCCCGGTTTGCCGCAATATAGACAGCGTCGCTCCCTCATCCGGCGGTCTCTCTCAGCCTGGGAGATGCGTCCAATCTGCATGGGTTCCGGTGGAGCCAGTGATGATAAAGGTGGGGACTCGGAGCTGGGACTGATAGGGGCTAGAGGTCTACGGTTGAGTTCTCTCTCAGACGCTGGTCAATGCGTGAGGCCAACTTGATCAGGGACTCGAGATTGTCCGGTGGTTCCCAGTGGCCAGTTCATCTTGGATAGTGTCGGAAAGGCCTTTCAGAAAGCACACCGTGAGCGCCTCGTTGTTCCAGCCACTCGCTGCTGCCACCGTGCGGAACTGGATGGCATAGTCCGTCACGCTGCGCCAACCTTGATGGAGAGTCAGGAGCTGTTTGGCTGAGTCAGAACCACTGCTTGGGCCTTGAAACACTCGTTTGAATTCCTCAGCAAAGGCAGAGTAGCTGGCACAGCAGGAACTATGGGCATCCCACACAGCAGTAGCCCAGGCCAGGGCTTTTTCCGACAGCAGGGTGATGATATATGCGATCTTAGACCGGTCGGTGGGAAACGACGAGGGTTGCAGCTCAAAGGAGAGAGAACATTGAGTGAGAAACCCTTTACAAGCACTTGGATCACCTGAGAACCGTTGGGGAGGTGGAAGACGAGGTTCAGCCAGGGGGTTAACTGCCATGGGTACGTGAACTTGAGGTACTGGGACGGGAACTGTTGCCGGGGTAAGTCGATCAGATATTTGCTTAATGGAAGTCAGCATCTCCGACAGAAGATGAGAATGTCTAGCCATTAAGGCCTCTTGCTGAACCAGGGCGGCTTCGTGGCGTTGGACAGTCTCCTGGTGGTGGGACAGCGTGGCAAAAAGGTCCTGGGAACTGGCTGCCTCTGGGTTCATTTTTGGCTCTGTGTTTCTGTCAGGTTTCGAACCTGGGTCTCCGGAGTGAGAAACAGTCACTTAACCAACTGAGCCACGAATAGACAGCAGAACCCAGAAGATGAGGCAGACACAGCAGTACTTAAGACGGTGTATTTAATAAAGAAAAAATCCTAAAATAAAAAATGGCAAATCCAAAAGGTGGAAGGAAAAAACACAAAAAGACCTAAAAAGAAACTCACCAAAACTAAACAAAAAACAGAATACCACAAGAACGTTACCCGGAATCGACAAGAGCACACAGAACACTAGGGCAGGGTGCTAACATACAAACACAGAGCACAGAACTGAGGGAAACAAAGGGTTTAAATACAATTAGGGGAAACGAGACACAGGTGCAAACAATAATGGGGGTCAAGGGAAAACACAGGGACAAAAAGCACAATGGGGACATCTACTGACAAACAACTGGAACAACCCTGGCCAAATCCTGACAGTGAGAGTATGTGAGATGCAACAAGATGGCACTCTTGTCCTACCACTCTGTGGCTACTCACCAAACTTCCTCCAAGAGGATGCTTTGAATCAGTCCGTAGCCTACAGAGTAATATGAGGAGTTCAATTGCTGAACTTCTGTAGATAGAAACAAAGTGTAACAGTTCCATGTAGAATAAACCATCCTTCACATAATACTGTGGAAGCAGTGTTCTGCTAATATAACAATGTACAAATATTACACTTTTGCCTTCTATTGTCATTCACAGCCGGTACAGATACTGTACCTATCAGCATTTTGTCTGGTGGTACATGTTAGTTGTCATCCCTTGATGTGGTTTTGCATTTAAGGCAGTTCCCTGACATGGTTGTAGAATACACAGGGTCCCCCTACCATTCAATTCAATAATAACACAATATGATGAAAAGTAATAGATATGTCTTGCGTAATTGTATTGCTGAGTGCAAGGTATCTCCCAATTCAGACATCTGTATCAACTTGTCTTTTAGTCAGGGGACTCCATGACAAAACATCTCTTCTGTCCTTCATCTGTAGAAAAATAAGGTAGAGTTGATACACAGCAGTGATTACATTATCAATGTTTGTTAGGAGAATTCCAGGACGGACAAATGATTGTATTCTGACCTATGACCAGATCAAATGTGACCAACCTTGAAGTGGAACTGGTGCCTACCACGTACTACCTCAGCCTTCGGCTTCTGATATCTTATTGTGCATGCTAAGATCAGCATGCACAATGCCAAGCATTGGCTAAAGTGGTGTGAAGCTCGCCGCTATTGGACTCTGGAGCAGTGAAAACGCGTTCTCTGGAGTGATGAATCACGCTTCACCATCTGGCAATCCGAGGGATGAATTTGGGTTTGGCGGATCCCAGGACAACGCTACTTGCCCCAATCCAAAGCGCCAACTGTAAAGTTTGGTGGAGGAGGTATAATGGTCCAGGGCTGTTTTTCATGGTTAGGGCTCCTTAGTTCCAGTGAAGGGAAATCTTAATGTTACAGCAGACAATGACATTCTAGACAGTTCTATGCTTTCAACTTTTTAACCACAGTTTTGGGAAGACCATTTCTTGTTTCAGCACAAATAGAGGTCTATATAGAAATGGGTTGTCAAGATCGGTGTGGTAGAACGTGATTGGCCTGCACAGACCCCTGACCTCAACCCCATCGAACACCTTTGTGATGAATTGGAACTGCGACTGCAATCCAGGCCTAATCGCCCAACATCAGTGCCCCGACCTCACTAATGCTCTTGTGGCTGAATGGAAGCAAGTCCCCGAAGCAATGTTACAACATCTTACTAAAGTGGGATATAATACAACGCTTAATGATATACATCCCTTAAATAGCTAAAACTCATAAGGTAAATGCATAGAATGTGCTGGAATTATCGAAAAAAAAAAAAAAACTAAATATGAGTTATAGCGGTAACTAATTGGGAAGATGAGCTGCAAATAGTAGTAACCCAAGAGGACAGAGAGGACATATCTAGAAACACTTCCAAGGTAGCCAACTCTCTACTCTGGAGGGAATACTCTTGGAAAATTCAATCAACATTTTTATAACTCCTATAATACAATCAAAATACAACTGTGACATCACACCAAGTTGCTGGCGTAACTGAGGGGACAGCATAGCTAACCATCCTTTCTGGATCAAAGTATACAAAGTATTATTGGATGATGTGTTTCAACATTCGCTTTCTCTAAATCCAAAAACACATACTCCAGTGGAGAACCCCTCGTGCACTGGTCCTCGACTCCAGCTGACTTAGAAACTGGCTTAAACCGCTGGCACCACAAATAATCAATTGGAAAGAAACAATTCATGAAATATATAGTGTGGAAATGATAACTTATAGAATAAGAAACCAAATGACTCTATTTGAGATACGCTGATTTAAAAAAAAATAATACAGACATTATAGTATGAAATATTTATAGGCCCAAACAGGAGATAAAATGTACGTGTTTTAAATGGACAGGTGTGGGTGGAAACGTGTGTGTATGCGAGTGTAGAAGGGCAAATGTGTGTATGCATGAGTGTCTGCCTATCTGCGTGTGTGCATGTGTGTGCCATGCACAAAAAGATGGTGAAAACGTAATGTAGATATGGGATGCCAGGACACCAACACAACACCAGGCAATTTAACCAATAACAAAAATAAATACATAAATGCATTTTTTCTATTATTTTAGTATTATTATTATTTATTAGAGTCAACAATGATTTAGTACCAATTGCAGTGTCTTATCAAATGCTGATTGTTGACCTGTTTAGGTCAAATATTTTCTTTTTAGGTTGGGGTGGGGGGATAAAAGTATATATAATATGTTGTCATTTAGTTTTGATCTAAAACCAATAAATAAAATATATTTTTTTAAACTACTTTGTGGAAACCCATTTTCACTCCTCTGCCGAGCAAGTGTGCGTGCAGTCTTGACAACATGTCATCAACACATGGCAGCTGGAGCTGAACCACACCTCTGGCAAATTGGACATCAAAATTGGGCATGTAAGTAACCCATACCCAACCATTCCAGCCACGTTATGACCAAATTCATCTTATTTACACTTTGTAGTTCATTTTGAGACTAGAATTCATGTTTCTGATTCATATCGATGCCACATGAGCCTTTTATAACCAGAGAAGTTGGTTATAGGAGGCAATTCCCCTTACAATAGTAAGTGTCAGGATTTGGCCAGGGTTGTTCCGGGTTTTGGTCACTAGATGCCCCCATTGTGCTTTTTGACCTTATGTTTTTTCCCTTGTTCCCCATTATTATTTGCACCTGTGCCTCGTTTACCCTGATTGTATTTAAACCCTTAGTTTCCCTCAGTTCTGTGCTCTGTGTTTGTATGTTAGCACCCAGCCCTAGTGTTCTGTGTATTCTTGTTGATTCCGGTGGATGCTCTTGTGGAATTCTGTTTTTGTTTTTGAGTATCTCTTGAGGCTTTTTTGTGCTATTCCTACCACCTTTTGGATTTGCCATTTTTGTATTGAAGGACTTCTCCTTTTTACTTTATTAAATACACCGTCTTAAGTACTGCTGTGTCTGCCTCATCTTCTGGGTTCTGCTGTCTATTCGTGGCTCAGTTGGTTAAGTGACTGTTTCTCACTCCGGAGACCCAGGTTCGTAACCGGGTCCTGACAGTAAGGTTATTTTGCGTTTCGTCTTTCATTATCACCCTGTGTGTGAGCTCTCTAGGGGAGACGGGAGACTTCATTTAGCAGGCCTCCCTATGCTCCCTTTCTCTCCCTCTATCCCTCTGTCTGACTGCTACTAGTCTACGCTCATCTCAGCTTATTTATAGGTACATACAGTTGAAGTCGGAAGTTTACATACACCTTAGCCAAATACATTTAAACTCAGTTTTTTCACAATTCCTGACATTTAATCCAAGTAAAAATGCCCTGTTAAAGGTCAGTTAGGATCACCACTTTATTTTAAGAATGTGAAATGTGAGAATAATAGTAGAGAGAATGATTTATTTCAGCCTTTATTTCTTTCATCACATTCCCTTTGGGTCAGAAGTTTACATACATTCAATTAGTATTTGTTAGCATTGCCTTTAAATTGTTCAACTTTGGTCAAACGTTTCAGGTAACCTTCCACAAGCTTCCCACAATAAGTTGGGTGAATTTTGGCCCATTCCTCCTGACAGAGCTGGTTTAACTGAGTCAGGTTTGAAGGCCTCCTTGCTCGCACACGCTTTTTCAGTTCTGCCCTCAAATGTTCTATAGGATTGAGGTCAGGGCTTTGTGATGGCCACTCCAATACCTTGACTTTGTTGTCCTTAAGCCATTTTTCCACAACTTTGGATGTATGCTTGGGGTCATTGTCCATTTGGAAGACCCATTTGCGATCAAGCTTTAACTTCCTGACTGATATCTTGAGATGTTGCTTTAATGTATCCATATCAACTGTACATACTGAATACATACATATTTAGATCAGGGCTGGGGCTGAGATGGTAGTGTCTCATATTGCCTTACTCTCATGGTGCAATGTGTTCCTAACACAAAACAGCACTGAAAAATATTGTAAAACACAATACCCTGCAGCATGATTTGCAGCATGATCTAAGTTGTAACTTTTCTTATGAAGCAGTCCATGACCAGGACATGATGATGCAATCATTAGTTGAAGTATTTTAGAACCTGCCTTAGATAATGGGCCAACAGTAATGTACTTTTTTTGCGTATGAGGTACACTGAACCCCTATACAGTGTCTCTTCTCCAATGGAGTCACCACGTCAGTCTAATAAAGATGACAAGCTAAACCTACAGATCCCTAGCAACTAGATCAAACCCTGCCCTGTGTGTGTGTGTTTGCAAATAGTCCAGGTAGGCATTTGATTAGCTGTTCAGGAGTCTTAAGGCTTGGGGGTAGAAGCTGTTAAGAATCCTTTTGAACCTAGACTTGGCGCTCCAGTACCGCTTATTGTGCGGTAGCAGAGAGAACAGTCTGACTAAGGTGGCTAGATTCTTTGGCGATTTTTAGCATAGAGGTCCTGGATGGCAGGAAGCTTTCCCCCAATGATGTACTAGGCCCATAGACTGTTCTCTATGCTACTGCATGGCAAGTGGTACCAGTGCACCAAGTATGGAACCAACAGGACCCTGAACAGCTTCTAAACCCCAAGCCAGAAGACTGACAAATAAGGCTGCTAAATAGCTATGCAAATGGCTACCCGGACTACCTGCATTAACAATACAGGTATTAACTAACTTTCTTGGACTGACTCTATGCACACACACTGGACTCTAACCACACCAACACACATACTTACAGTACACTGACACCTCAACAGACATATACACACTACATACGCCCATACATAACATGCGTCACACACGAATACTGATGCAACACACACACACACACACTCATGACATACGCTGTTGCTCCTGCTCAGTCTAACTATCCTGTTGCCTAGTCACTTTACTCCAACCTATATGTACATAGATGGTAGGCCGTCATTGTAATTAATAATTTGTTCTTAACTGGCTTGCCTAGTTAAAGGAAGGTGAAAAAAAATAATAATAATACAAAAATACTGGGTATACCAAACATTGTATACCAAATATTGAGTTGCAACCTATCTACAAAGTGTCGAAAGCACTCCACAGGGATGCTGCTCCATGTTGACTCCAATGCTTCACACAGTTGTCTCAAGTTGGCTGGATGTCCTATGGGTGGTTGTCATCCTTGATAAACACAGGAAACTGTTGTGTGGAAGAACCCATCAACGTTGCAGTTCTGACACAAATCTGTGCACCTGGCACCTACTATACCACACCCCGTCCAAAGCCACTTAAATATTTTGTCTTGCACGTTCATCCTCCAAATGGCACGCATACACAATCCATGTCTCAATTGTCTCATGGCTTAAAAATCCTTTAACCTGTCTCCCCTTCACCAACAACGATTGAAATGGATTTAACAAGTGACCCCAATAAGGGATCGCAGCTTTCACTTGAATTCACCTGGTCAGTTTATGTCATGGAAAGATCAGGTGTTCTTAATGTTTTTTATACTCAGTGTATATAAGGTGATTTCGTTAAAAGTGAGGTTCTCCACTCTCGTTGGTTGCTCATTCAAAATGTGCTGCTACTTCACTCAATGCTGTTTTCAAAGTCTCTCTTCCTAACTGTTTTACATTCCCTGATACCAACCAGAAATGTTTCTTTGTCCAAGTATTCACAGATTTTCACAAAACAACCACACATTTGAACATTGTTTCAGCATGAGCAAATTTTGCATGAGGCAAAGGAGTAGCCTATAGTTGAGCTTCAGTTAGCTTCTTCGGTGCAGCAGGAGTTTTGTGGGAGGGAGGGAGGGGAGTGCTGCCAAAACTATATATATTCACTGTCCCGCGAAATCATCCTTTTGTCTCGTATTTGGTTATTTTAAATGTGGTCACCCTACTCATTCTCCACACTCCACCCCACTGCCCCTCTCCTCTCATCCACAGCCCTCTAGCTCTAGAGACACAAGCACCAAGCTGAGCGTTGGGCCAGCAACCAAAATGTTGCTGGATCAAATCCCAGAGCTGACAAGGTAAAAAATCTGTCACTCTGCACCTGAGCAAGGCAGTTAACCCACTGTTCCCTGGGCGCCGAAGAAGTGGATGTCGATTATGGCAGCCCCCCGCACCTCTCTGATTCTTTCCTCTCATTCCCTCTTCATCCTAATCTATCCTTCTCTCCTCCCCATTTGAACTGCTTTTCCCACTGTTTATTTACTGCCACACTGACACCCTAACACACAGACAGACACACACACTCTATCACCCAGGTAGAGTCCTAGAGCTGTGCTTAGAAGATTGGTCAACCTTAACCCCTCAATCACTGAGGTGCTCCAGGGCTTGACAGGAAAGACATCACATCTCTCTTCCCTTGCCTTGGGGCTTATATACACACAAACACACACTTGATCTCGGACAAGGAGACAAATCCTTTGCAAGAGGATTCTCTCCCATCAAAGACTCAATCCACCCAATTTAACTTGTCCTTATTGGACAGTAAACCACCCAATGCCTCTCTGAAATTGCAAGTCAGTTAACGTAAACTGAGAAAGCCAATAGAACAATAGGCCAAACTTTTGTTTGACTGTGTGTCTCTGTCTGTGTGTGTGTTTGAGTGTGTGTCAAATAAAATAAAATGCTATTTGTCACGTTTTGTAAACAGTGAAATGTTTACTTATTGGTCCTTTTCCAACAAAGCAGAGTTAAAGATAAAAACATTGTTTTTTTTAAAATAGAGATAGTGACACAGTGAATAACATTAACGAGTAAAAGTAATGTGGCTATATTCAGGGAGTACCATTACTGAGTCTATTTGTTTATTTGTATCCCCATTAGCTTTTGCAGAAGCAGCAGCTACTCTTCCTGGAATCAATGTACAAGGAGTACAAGGTCATTAAGATAAAAAATATACAGTGCCTTGCGAAAGTATTCGGCCCCCTTGAACTTTGCGACCTTTTGCCACATTTCAGGCTTCAAACATAAAGATATAAAACTGTATTTTTTTGTAAAGAATCAACAGCAAGTGGGACACGATCATGAAGTGGAATGACATTTATTGGATATTTCAAACTTTTTTAACAAATCAAAAACTGAAAAATTGGGCGTGCAAAAGTATTCAGCCCCTTTACTTTCAGTGCAGCAAACTCTCTCCAGAAGTTCAGTGAGGATCTCTGAATGATCCAATGTTGACCTAAATGACTAATGATGATAAATACAATCCACCTGTGTGTAATCAAGTCTCCGTATAAATGCACCTGCACTGTGATAGTCTCAGAGGTCTGTTAAAAGCGCAGAGAGCATCATGAAGAACAAGGAACACACCAGGCAGGTCCGAGATACTGTTGTGAAGAAGTTTAAAGCTGGATTTGGATACAAAAAGATTTCCCAAGCTTTAAGCATCCCAAGGAGCACTGTGCAAGCGATAATATTGAAATGGAAGGAGTATCAGACCACTGCAAATCTACCAAGACCTGGCCGTCCCTCTAAATTTTCAGCTCATACAAGGAGAAGACTGATCAGAGATGCATGAATGAACTGCAGAGATCTACAGCTGAGGTGGAAGACTCTGTCCATAGGACAACAATTATTCGTATATTGCACAAATCTGGCCTTTATGGAAGAGTGGCAAGAAGAAAGCCATTTCTTAAAGATATCCATAAAAAGTGTCGTTTAAAGTTTGCCACAAGCCACCTGGGAGACACACCAAACATGTGGAAGAAGGTGCTCTGGTCAGATGAAACCAAAATTGAACTTTTTGGCAACAATGCAAAATGTTATGTTTGGCGTAAAAGCAACATAGCTCATCACCCTGAACACACCATCCCCACTGTCAAACATGGTGGTGGCAGCATCATGGTTTGGGCCTGCTTTTCTTCAGCAGGGACAGGGAAGATGGTTAAAATTGATGGGAAGATGGATGGAGCCAAATACAGGACCATTCTGGAAGAAAACCTGATGGAGTCTGCAAAAGACCTGAGACTGGGACGGAGATTTGTCTTCCAACAAGACAATGATCTAAAACATAAAGCAAAATCTACAATGGAATGGTTCAAAAATAAACATATCCAGGTGTTAGAATGGCCAAGTCAAAGTCCAGACCTGAATCCAATCGAGAATCTGTGGAATGAACTGAAAACTGCTGTTCACAAATGCTCTCCATCCAACCTCACTGAGCTCGAGCTGTTTTGCAAGGAAGAATGGGAAAAAAATTCAGTCTCTCGATGTGCAAAACTGATAGAGACATACCCCAAGCGACTTACAGCTGTAATCGCAGCAAAAGGTGGCGCTACAAAGTATTAACTTAAGGGGGCTGAATAATTTTGCACGTGCAATTTTTCAGTTTTTGATTTGTTAAAAAAGTTTTAAATATCCAATAAATGTCGTTCCACTTCATGATTGTGTCCCACTTGTTGTTGATTCTTCACAAAAAAATACAGTTTTATATCTTTATGTTTGAAGCCTGAAATGTGGCAAAAGGTCGCAAAGTTCAAGGGGGCCGAATACTTTCACAAGGCACTGTAGGAGGTGGAACAACATGGCTGGTTAAGGCATATTGAGCAGGGCTAGAGGCTCTACAGTGAAATAAGACAGTAATCACTAACCAGGACAGTAATGGACAAGGCATATTGATGTTAGAGAGAGGCATGCGTAGCCAAGTGAACATATGGGTCCAGTGAGTGATTGGGCTGGCTAGGGACACGGCGATTCAGACAGTTAACAGGCTAACAAGCTAACAGTGTATTGTCTGTCTAATACAGCTATTCACTTAATTTATTAGCTCTTCATCAGAAGCCCACTTTTTATAAGTAGTTACCTGTCCTCTCCAAGTTTAGCTGGAATTTTAACCCAAAAGGATTGGACAAATGGGGTTGGTTGACGATATTACATTGGCCTACATATCGCCTTCAGCCGCCGAGTATGCCCTCGAGTTCTGCACCATGGCTGCAGGGAGTGGATGGAGTGAGGCTGCTTTACTTATCGTCTACCAAAGAGGGCTCAACAGGGAACTTCAGGTGGAGCTGGCCTGTAGAGGTGACCTTCAGGATATAAATCAATTCATTCGTATATCCATCTCCATTGACCACCTCATCGCCGAACGCCGAAGCACCCAGGAATCCAAAACCTTCTCTTTCCATGATTTCATTATCCTGTCCGAGTCTTCCAGAGCCCATGCAGTTGGGCCATGTTCCTCTCCCGTGTATCAAACGTCAAAGGCGGATCCAAGAAGGCTCTGCCTATACTTTGGAGAGAATGATCATCACCCTGTTTGCCCCCTATGGAGAGATGAGAAGGGTCCCTCCTCTGCCATGCAGGTAGGCGTGTTCTTATTTCTAAATATCTCCCAGAAACAATTCTCCATCCCAGTATTGATAACCATGAAGGTGGTTACTAAGTACGTAGAGGGCTTGATCGATTCAGGAGCAGCAGGTAATTTTATCAATCACCAGCTTGTACAAGAGCTTGACATTGATCTAACACCTGTCACCCGTCCCTTAAGAAATAACACCCTGAATGGGCAGCCATTGGGCACGGGCTTCATTACGCACCTGACACAGAGCGTCACCCTCCAGATTGGAGTCTTACACAGCAAAACCATTCAACTCATGGAACTCTCATCTCCCAGACAGCCGCTCACCCTCGAACACTCTTGGCTTTGTCGTCACGACCCTGCCATCTCATGGCGACAAGGTGAACTACTGTCCTGGTCTTCTACCTGCTTTACTAGTTGTCTCTGCCTACCCTGCAGAGCCACCACCATTGAGGACTCTGCCTCTCCAGTGCCACCCACCATACCATCTGAATATGCCCAGTACAGCAATGTCTTCAGCAAAATCAAGGCCTCCACTCTGCCACCACATCGCCCAGGGGACTGTGCTATTGACTTACTCCCTGGAGTGTCCCCACTAAGGGCAGTGTTTAACCCCTATATTTCCCAGAAATGAGGCAATGGAGAACGACAGTGATGAAACACTCAAACGGTTTCTTTCATCTTTCTTCTTGCCCGCTTCTTCTTCGTTGGAAAAGAGAACGGTGGTCTCCGTCCATGTATTGATTACTGAAACGTCAAGAAACGTTTCCCTCTTCCTCTTATCCCAGCGACCCTTGAACAAGTGGGCCGCCCCAACGTCTATACAATACTCGACCTGCAAAGTGCATATAACCTTGTCCATATACGTGAAGGCGACAAATGGAAGGCGGCTTTTATCACCGCCAGAGGGCACTACGAATACCTGATCATGCCCTACGGCCTTACTAACGCCCCCGCTGTCTTCCAATCCTTTATGAACAAGGTTGTCCAGGTTATGATCAACCGCTTTCTTATCGTCTACATTGATGACATTCTATCCAGATTAGGATAGAAAACACTCTAAAGTTTCCAAAACTGTCAAAATACTGTCTGTGAGTATAACTGATATTGCAGGAAACCTGAGGAATTGCAGAAAACCTGAGGAAAATGAAAGCTCCCTGTTCCATTGCATGCCTTCCCTCCATTTAAAGGGATATTAACCAGATTCCTTTCCCTATGGCTTCCACATGGTGTGTAAAGTCTTTAGACATAGTTTCAGCCTTTTATTCTGAAAAATGAGAGATAAGGATCACATCGCGTCAGTGGATGGCTGTGTGTCCCCAGAGTTTTTCATGCACAACAGCTTGAAGCAGACATTTTCTCTTTCTCTCCTATTGAAAAAACTATGGTCCGGTTGAAATATTATCAATTATTTATTGTAAAACAACCTGAGGATTGATTATAAAAAACGTTTGACATGTTTCCACAAACTTTACGGATACTATATGGAATTTTCGTCTGCCCGTCATGACCTGCAAGAGCCTGTGGATTGCTGAACAAAGTGCGCCTATATAAAAGTAATCTTTATCGAACAATAGGAACATTTATTGTGTATCTGTGAGTCTCGTGAGTGCAAACATCCGAAGATCATCAAAGGTAAGCGATTCATTTTATTGCTTTTCTGACTTTCGTGACCAATCTACTTTGCTGCTAGCTGTTTGTAATGTTTTGTCTGCTGAGACAGATGTCCTCACATAAACGCTTGGTTTGGTTTCGCTGTAAAAAAAGATTGAAATCTGACAACCCAGTTGGATTAACAACAAGCTAAACTGTGTTTTGCTGTATTGCACTTGTGATTTCATGAAAATTAAATATTTTTAGCAATTTCATTTAAATTTGGCGCTCTGCAATTCAGCGGATGTTGACGAAAATGATCCCGCTAAACGGGATGTGTGCGCCAAGAAGTTAACCTCTTGGCCCCTCTGATATATTCCAGATTATGATGATCTGTTAGGACAAGAAAGGGATGTAGTGCGCCCTTCAACCAGTGGTGCCACTTCTCGAGGGCCAGCTTGATGGCAAGGAGTTCTCTGTTCCCCACATCGTAATTCCTCTCAGCGGAGAATAACTTCCTGGGGAAGAAGGCACAGGGATGTGATGTGTGAGGGGTTCCCACTGCTGAGAGTATGGCTCCTACTCCTACTCCGTAGGCATCCACCTCCAGGGTGTAAGGAAGGGTCGGATTAGGTTGGCGAAGGACAGGAGCTGAGGTGAAGAGGCGTTTCAAGGGCAGTGAGGGGAGTGGCAGTAGAACTGAAGTTCCAAATGAACCGGCGATAATAGTTGGAGAACCCAATGAATCGTCAGAGTTCCTTAAACTCCAGACAAGCCCGCTGGGCTCTCTTCTTCATATGTTTCCATTTTCATGTTACTTACATCCCTGGAAAGAAAACCGTAAAAGCTGATGATCTCTCCCGCCAGTTTGACCTTCCGACCAGTAACTCAGACCCTACGCCCATTCTTCCTTCCTCTTGCATTATGGGGCCGTTACAGTGAGAGGTTCACTCTGCCATACATGAAGCCCTAAACTCAGACCCGGCTCCTCCTGAGACACCAGCTGGGAAGAGTTACAAATCAAATCAAATCAAATTTTATTTGTCACATACACATGGTTAGCAGATGTTAATGCGAGTGTAGCGAAATGCTTGTGCTTCTAGTTCCGACAATGCAGTAATAACCAACAAGTAATCTAACTAACAATTCCTAATCTACTGTTTTATACACAGTGTAAGGGGATAAAGAATATGTACATAAGGATATATGAATGAGTGATGGTACAGAGCAGCATAGGCAAGATACAGTAGATGGTATCGAGTACAGTATATACATGTGAGATGAGTATGTAAACAAAGTGGCATAGTTAAAGTGGCTAGTGATACATGTATTACATAAGGATGCAGTCGATGATATAGAGTACAGTATATACGTATGCATATGAGATGAATAATGTAGGGTAAGTAACATTATATAAGGTAGCATTGTTTAAAGTGGCTAGTGATATATTTACATCATTTCCCATCAATTCCCATTATTAAAGTGGCTGGAGTTGAGTCAGTGTCAGTGTGTAGGCAGCAGCCACTCAATGTTAGTGGTGGCTGTTTAACAGTCTGATGGCCTTGAGATAGAAGCTGTTTTTCAGTCTCTCGGTCCCAGCTTTGATGCACCTGTACTGACCTCGCCTTCTGGATGATAGCGGGGTGAACAGGCAGTGGCTCGGGTGGTAGATGTCCTTGATGATCTTTATGGCCTTCCTGTAACATCGGGTGGTGTAGGTGTCCTGGAGGGCAGGTAGTTTGCCCCCGATGATGCGTTGTGCAGACCTCACTACCCTCTGGAGAGCCTTACGGTTGAGGGCGGAGCAGTTGCGTACCAGGCGGCGATACAGCCCGCCAGGATGCTCTCAATTGTGCAACTGTAGAAGTTTGTGAGTGCTTTTGGTGACAAGCCGAATTTCTTCAGCCTCCTGAGGTTGAAGAGGCGCTGCTGCGCCTTCTTCACGATGCTGTCTGTGTGAGTGGACCAATTCAGTTTGTCTGTGATGTGTATGCCGAGGAACTTAAAACTTGCAACTCTCTCCACTACTGTTCCATCGATGTGGATAGGGGGGTGTTCCCTCTGCTGTTTCCTGAAGTCCACAATCATCTCCTTAGTTTTGTTGACGTTGAGTGTGAGGTTATTTTCCTGACACCAGACTCCGAGGGCCCTCACCTCCTCCCTGTAGGCCATCTCGTCGTTGTTGGTAATCAAGCCTACCACTGTTGTGTCGGCAAACTTGATGATTGAGTTGGTGGCGTGCGTGGCCACGCAGTCGTGGGTGAACAGGGAGTACAGGAGAGGGCTCAGAACGCACCCTTGTGGGGCCCCAGTGTTGAGGATCAGCGGGGAGGAGATGTTGTTACCTACCCTCACCACCCGGGGCGGCCCGTCAGGAAGTCCAGTACCCAGTTGCACAGGGCGGGGTCGAGACCCAGGGTCTCGAGCTTGATGACGAGCTTGGAGGGTACTATGGTGTTGAATGCCGAGCTGTAGTCGATGAACAGCATTCTCACATAGGTATTCCTCTTGTCCAGATGGGTTAGGGCAGTGTGCAGTGTGGTTGAGATTGCATCGTCTGTGGACCTATTTGAGCGGTAAGCAAATTGTAGTGGGTCTAGTGTCTCAGGTAGGGTGGAGGTGATATGGTCCTTGACTAGTCTCTCAAAGCACTTCATTATGACGGAAGTGAGTGCTACGGGGCGGTAGTCGTTTAGCTCAGTTACCTTAGCTTTCTTGGGAACAGGAACGATGGTGGCCCTCTTGAAGCATGTGGGAACAGCAGACTGGTATAGGGATTGATTGAATATGTCCGTAAACACACCAGCCAGCTGGTCTGCGCATGCTCTGAGGATTAGTGAGGTCGGGCACTGATTTTGGGCTGGGGATGCCGTCTGGGCCTGCAGCCTTGCGAGGGTTAACACGTTTAAATGTTTTACTCACCTCGGCTGCAGTGAAGGAGAGACCGCATTTTTCCGTTGCAGGCAGTGTCAGTGGCACTGTATTGTCCTCTAAGCGGGCAAAAAAGTTATTTAGTCTGCCTGGGAGCAAGACATCCTGGTCCGTGACTGGGCTGGATTTCTTCCTGTAGTCCGTGATTGACTGTAGACCCTGCCACATGCCTCTTGTGTCTGAGCCGTTGAATTGGGATTCTACTTTGTCTCTGTACTGACACTTAGCTTGTTTGATAGCCTTACGGAGGGAATAGCTGCATTGTTTGTATTCAGTCATGTTACCAGACACCTTGCCCTGATTGAAAGCAGTGGTTCGCACTTTCAGTTTCACACGAATGCTGCCATCAATCCAAGGTTTCTGGTTAGGGAATGTTTTAATCGTTGCTATGGGAACGACATCTTCAACGCACGTTCTAATGAACTCGCACACCGAATCAGCGTAATCGTCAATGTTGTTATTTGACGCAATACGAAACATGTCCCAGTCCACGTGATGGAAGCAGTCTTGGAGTGTGGAGTCAGCTTGGTCGGACCAGCGTTGGACAGACCTCAGCGTGGGAGCTTCTTTTTTAGCTTTTGTCTGTAGGCAGGTATCAGCAAAATGGAGTCGTGGTCAGCTTTTCCGAAAGGGGGGCGGGGCAGGGCCTTATATGCATCGCGGAAGTTAGAGTAACAGTGATCCAAGGTTTTTCCGCCCCTGGTTGCGCAATCGATATGCTGATAAAATTTAGGGAGTCTTGTTTTCAGATTAGCCTTGTTAAAATCCCCAACAACGATGAATGCAGCCTCCGGATAAATGGTTTCCAGTTTGCAAAGAGTTAAATAAAGTTCGTTCAGAGCCATCGATGTGTCTGCTTGGGGGGGGGATATATACGGCTGTGATTATAATCGAAGAGAATTCTCTTGGTAGGTAATGCGGTCTACATTTGATTGTGAGGAATTCTAAATCAGGTGAACAAAGGATTTGAGTTCCTGTATGTTTCTTTCATCGCACCATGCCTCGTTAGCCATAAGGCATACACCCCCACCCCTCTTCTTACCAGAAAGGTGTTTGTTTCTGTCGGCGCAATGCGTGGAGAAACCCGTTGGCTGCACCGCATCGGATAGCGTCTCTCCAGTGAGCCATGTTTCCGTGAAGCACAGAACGTTACAGTCTCTGATGTCCCTCTGGAATGCTACCCTTGCTCGGATTTCATCAACCTTGTTGTCAAGAGACTGGACATTGGCAAGAAAATGCTAGGAAGTGGGGCACGATGTGCCCGTCTCCGTAGTCTGACCAGAAGACCGCTACGTTTCCCCTTTTTCGGAGTCGTTTTTGGGGTCGCTGCATGCGATCCATTCCGTTGTCCTGTTTGTAAGGCAGAACACAGGATCCGCGTCGCGAAAAACATATTCTTGGTCGTACTGATGGTGAGTTGACGCTGATCTTATATACAGTAGTTCTTCTCGGCTGTATGTAATGAAACCTAAGATGACCTGGGGTACTAATGTAAGAAATAACACGTAAAAAAACAAAAAACTGCATAGTTTCCTAGGAACACGAAGTGAGGCGGCCATCTCTGTCAGCGCCGGAAGTTACCAGCAGCTGTTAGACCCCAACTGATGCAATGGTGTCACATGTCCTTGGGGTCAGGACATCTGGGCATTACACGAACCACCGAACTTCCAGCCCATAAGTTCTGGTGGTTCTCAATGGCATCCGACGTAAGGAATTACGTACTCTCCTGTCCAGTCTGCGCCCAAATCAAAAGCCCTCGTCATCTCCCTTCCGATAAGCTTCAACCTTTGCCAATCCCTCACAGACCCTGGTCCCACATAGCTGTTGACGTCATCACAGACCTTCCTGAATCCTCTGGTAACACCACCATCCTTGTCAGGGTAGACCGTTTAAAAAAAACGTGTCGTCTGGTTCCTCTTCCTCATTTACCTAACGCTATTGAATTGGGTGAGTGTTTGTTCCAGCAGGTGTTCCGTCTGTATGGGATTCCGGACATAGTCTCTGACCGTGGGCCCCAGTTTGTCTCCCGGGTGTGGCAAGACTTCTGTGACCGACTGGGGGTTGCACTCAGCCTCTCCTCCGGGTACCATCCCCAGACCAATGGGCAGATGGAACCCCTGAACCAAGAAATAGAGAAGTACCTCCGCCAACAATGTTCTGCCTCTCCACACGACTGGAGTCGGTATATGGCCTGAGCCAAATACGCTCAGAACTCACTCATGCATTTATCCCTCTGCCTTACTCCGTTTCACTGTGTACTTGGTTACCAACCCCCCCCGAGAGGCGGAGCCTGGTACTGTTCCAGCTGTCGATGACTGGTTTCGGCGTAGTGAGCCTCTAATGCCCAGAAATGCTTTTCCGACAGAAGCCGCCGACCTACGCCACTCTTTCACCCCAGATAGCGTGTGTGGCTCTCTACCAGAGACATCCGGCTCCGCCTCCCCTGCAAAAAGTTTTGTAAGGTTCTGTATTTATTTTCTTAGTCAACCCTGTTCTGTTTCAATGTGTTCTTGAACATAGCCCTGTCTTTCATTTTTGTTCATTGATTTCACCTGTGTTAGTTACTCACCTGGTCTCATCAGATCCTTATTTAGTTCAGTTCATTCTGTTTGTGCCTTT
Source organism: Oncorhynchus masou masou (assembly GCF_036934945.1). NCBI lineage: Eukaryota > Metazoa > Chordata > Actinopteri > Salmoniformes > Salmonidae > Oncorhynchus > Oncorhynchus masou. The sequence goes on along the minus strand of NC_088233.1, from coordinate 59,302,114 downwards.
GTCAGGTATTGTTCGTTTTGACTCTACTAAGCCTTTTCCTAGCTCGTTTGTGAGAACCAGTTATTGCATTCAGTCCTAGTTTTGATTCACTTGCCTGTTTGCCTACCTGTGTATGACCATTGCCTGCCTGTGACCACGATTCCTGCCTTCTGCGAAGGCGAAATAAACACCTGCCACGCTCTGCTTTTGCTCCCTGAGAATGCATTACAGCGTACGTGCATGCATGCATGTGAAGCAGCTGTGTGTAAAGAAGTATTGAATACCAGTTCTATGTATGGCTAATAGGGCGTTTGTGTGTGTGTGTGATGAAATGGATAAAAGTGTGAATATGCAAATAGTATTGGTTGTTCTGTGTGTGTCTCTCTTAAATTAGACTGCTGCTGCACGATTGAAATGATAATGGAGGCATTGACACTGAGAAGTGTTGCATTTTCTTGATTGCCTTTCTTTTACAATGATGAAGAACAGGAGTTTGTGTGTTTGAGGGTCAGAATCCAGATCTCCTTAAAAAATATATATATACACGTTGTATTGAATTTCAACAGAATTCCATACATGCATGTGTGTTTTCATTAATTTTCTTAAATAGTGCGTGAAAGAAAGAAAGTGGGTGTGTGTTTGGCTGTATGTTTTTATGTTGAAACACAAATGAACTCTGGTGTAGCAGACGGCTGGCTAGTATAGTACAATGTAGTTACATATATTAAAACAGAGATCAGAGATGTTGATAGCACAGGACTATTGTGGCATGTGTGTGTGGTTCTGTATCTCTTTTCTGCTCTGTGTCTTTGGAGACACACACACACACACACTTTTTGTAATTCACCCTTGAGTCACCTTGACACTTTCCCTTTTCTTTCTACCTCTCTCTGTCTTGTCTGTCTTTACTACCCTCTTTTCTCATATACACTGGCTTTCCTTCTTCTCCTTCATTTCTCTCTTCCATTCCTCCGATTCTTCCTTAATCCTCTTTTCATTTGAACATCCAGACTCTCTCTTTCCCTTTCTTTTTTTCCCCCCATTGGATGTTTGGACAGTACGTAATTTTAAGGAGGTACATCTACTCACATTTTCTCTTCCCTCAATTAAATTCAAAAGGCAATATTGGGATTGAAGGTTAGTGGCTCTTTGCTTGACATTATGGGAAAATCAAAAGAAATCAGCCAATACTTTAGAAAAAAAATGTAGACCTCCACAAGTCTGGTTCATCCTTGGGAGCAATTTCCAAATGCCTGAAGGTATCACGTTCATCTGTGCAAACAATAGTACGCAAGTATAAACACCATGGGACCACAAATTCGTCATACTGCTCAGGAAGGAGACACGTTCTGTCTCCTAGAAATTAATGTACTTTGGTGCAAAAAGTGCAAATATACCCCAGAACAATGGCAAAGGAACTTGTGAAGATGCTGGAGGAAACAGGTACAAAAGTATCTATATCCACAGGAAAATGAGTCCTATGTCGACATAACCTGAAAGGCCGCTCAGCAAGGAAGAAGCCACTGCTCCAAATGTCCTCTGGTCTGATTAAACAAAAATAGAACTGTTTTGCCATAATGACCATTGTTATGTTTGGAGGAAAAGTGGGAGGCTTGCAAGCCGAAGAACACTATCCCAACCGTGAAGGACGGAGTGGCAGCATCATGTTGTGGGGGTGCTTTGCTGCAGGAGGGACTGGTGCACTACACAAAATAGATGGCATCATGAGGGGGGAAAATGATGTTGATTGAAGCAAAATCTCAAGACATCAGTCAGGAAGTTAAATCTTGGTCGCAAATGGGTCTTCCAAATGGACAATGTCCCCAAGCATACTTCCAAAGGACAACAAAGTCAAGGTATTGGAGTGGCCATCACAAAGCCCTAACCTCAATCCTATAGAACATTTGTGGGCAGAACTGAAAAAGCCTGTGTGAGCAAAGAGGCCTACAAACCTGAATAAGTTACACCAGCTCTGTCAGGAAGAATGGGCCAAAATTCACCCAACTTTTTGTGGGAGCTTGTAGAAGGCTGTCCGAAACGTTTCACCCATGTTAAACAATTTAAAGGCAATGCTACTAAATACTAATTATGTGTATGTACACTTCTGACGTACTGGGAATGTGATGAAAGAAATAAAAGCTGAAATAAATCATCCTCTCTACTATTATTCTGACATATCACATTCTTAAAATAAGGGGTGATCCTAACTGACCTAAGACAGAATTTTTACTCGGATTAAATGTCAGGGATTGTGAAAAACTGAGTTTAAATGTATTTGGCTAAGGTGTATGTAAACTTCCGACTTCAACTGTACATTGCCAAAGCGAACATATAGAAACATATTAAATCAATGATGATGGAAACAAATAATAAATAATAAGAAATAATAAATAACATAACAAATATATAAAATAAAAATAATAAATAATAATAAAATAACAAATAATAAGAAACATAATACTCAAGTAATAATAATGATTAACAGGACAACACAGTAATGTTCTCTCTCTCTTTCTCTCTTTCTCCCTGTTTCTTTATTTCTTTCTCTCCCTCTTTCTCTCAGTCTCTCCGAATCCCCTCGCTCTCTCTCCACATCTATCTCTCTCCCTCTCTCTATTGTGATTGTTAATCTGTCCTGTTCTTCGTCAGTGCCATGATATCCAGATAATGCATTCATCAAGGTTACCCTGCTTATTGTTCCTATAGTGCCCTTTCTCCCTGTTTCTTTATTTCTTTCTCTCCCTCTTTCTCTCAGTCTCTCCGAATCCCCTCGCTCTCTCTCCACATCTATCTCTCTCCCTCTCTCTATTGTGATTGTTAATCTGTCCTGTTCTTCGTCAGTGCCATGATATCCAGATAATGCATTCATCAAGGTTACCCTGTTTATTGTTCCTATAGTGCACTGCCCATGCCCTTACCTCTCCCCCTCACGCTCTCTCTCCCCCTCTCACACACACACACACACACACACACACACACACACACACACACACACACACACACACACACACACACACACACACACACACACACACACACACACACACACACACACACACACACACCATCACAAGCAAACAATGGACCAATGACAGTCACAGCCCTTAACTTTGAACTCAATCTCAGACTCCAAAGAAAGATATCAAAGACAGTACGCTCCAAGGACAGAGGGATGGAGGGAGATGGACAGATAATAGAGTGAAGGAGAGTGAAGGTGTGCTCATGCATGCCTACATGGGAGAGAGAGAGAGAGATTTGTTGACCATTAGGGTTACTGAGATTTCCTGACAAAACCCACTCCCTTTTCCTGGCATAAATAACTGAGAGAAACCGGGAAATTATAATAAGTTATTTATATGAACTGCGTGACGTGAAATGGAACTGTTAAATTATATGTAATGTCTAAATCCGTCTTCATACGACATTCTCTGCTCTGCTATCTGCATTATCAATAATTAACTCTCAGGGTGTGTGGTTTGTTGTAGCCTACCGTATTTACTTACACAAAGTCGCCATAAATTCAAAGCGCACGCATTGTTTATGCTGAAGCTGAACACATGGATTTGAAAAGCAGTTAATATGGTAAGAAAATGTCCTCTACTTTTGAGCTAACGGTAGGCCTATCTACTTTTTTTGTAAAACCAACCTGCTGAATATCCTGTCTAAAGAATTCAGCCTGTTTGAAGCAACAAACAAAGGCGAAAATAACTGCAGCACCTGTTTGAGGTGCTCAACAGGATCCAGGCCACCTCAGTGGAGGCCGGGAGAGCCATCTCAGTCTGTAGCCAATTTGTGACTAAGATCAGAAACCTCCTTAGTCCCTACTTAGTCCGGGAAGCATTAATTGCACTGTGTTTTTGAGAGGCCACTTCAGCATAAGAAAAGTTACACAGGTACGGCCTACAGCCTACCAGGTTATTATTTTACGTAGCCTATAGCCTAAGTTTGTGTGTAGGATGTAATTCTACATTTGTTTGTCTGAGTCTTGAGAATCAGTCAGCTGGGTAAATCCATTTGAATTCAATCACTTTCTTTTGTAGTACAGTTCCATGGTTTACTCACAGTGACATCATTGTTGACCAGTGTACTCCTGTCTACTACAATGACATAGAATGACTAGTCTAGAGGCTTCTATCTCTTGAATGTTTTGGCATTCAGGTCCAAAATGTTACTTTCTGAACACTTCTTGTAATGACGTTCTTCGTTTGTCGAAAGAGAGTCGGACCGAAATGCAGTGTGTTGGTTACTCATGTTTTTAATGGAACAAATGACGATACACGAAATAACTTATAAATACAAAAAACGGAACGTGAAAAAAACTTATACAGCCTGTCTGGTGAACACTAACACAGAGACAGGAACAATCACCCACAAAATACAAAGTGAAACCCAGGCTACCTAAATACGGTTCCCAATCAGAGACAACGAGAATCACCTGACTCTGATTGAGAACCGCCTCAGGCAGCCAAACCTATACAACACACACCCCTAATCAGCCACAATCCCAATAACAAAAAAACCCCCACTAATACAACAAACATAAAATACAACAAACATAAACCCATGTCACACCCTGGCCTGACCAACTAATTAACTAAAACACAAAATACTAAGACCAAGGCGTGACACTTCTATAATGGGCAAATACTGTATGTATGGAAGAGATAGAGGTACTCAAAGTAGACACATTTTGCATATCCCACAATACCATGAGACATCCATGTCTTCATCACTGGAAAAGATAATCCGTTGAGATTGCCATAATTTAAAAGTTTACAAATAGGGTTGTCAAACTATTATACAGTACAGTAAAATGCTTGAGTCTGGTCGAACGGTAGTGCTCTCGACTCCCGATCACATACGCCCACTTTGGCGAGAGGGGCTTGAGCCCGGTCTCTGCCTCTTCATGCCTGTACCCCTACTATCTGTCTCCTATGTCACTTTACTACTGTACCTTCTAAAAAAATGTTTGTTTTTTTAATACAGAAGAGGGACAGAATCCTGATCTCCTTAAAAACAAAGTAAACATTGTATTGAATTTCATCAGAATTCCATACACAAGGGCCTTACATATAGGAAGCATGTATGAGCAATGTAGTGTGTTGGCCTCTTCACTCAATACGGCATTGGTAATCAGACAATGTAGAGCCTGTCAGAATACATTGATTCCTTGGAGAAAACACCCTCCCTTCGACTCATCAACCCCCACCCGAGGGCCTTGTGTGTGCGCGCGTGGGCATGCATGCTTGTGTGTGTGTGACAGAAAACATCAACTCCCCTCTCCCCTTGAGCTGAGGCCTACCCGTTAAATCTTTAGAGAATGGCCATCACTGACAACGCGTCGACAGGGTCAGACAAAGCATCTGCTGTAGTGAAGACTGACACTTCGGATGACAATATCAGAGCATCACACCTTCACATGGGGCCAATGGCATCCGATCACCATCAGTGTGTGTGTCTGCACATGAGTCAGTGTGTGTTGTGCCATTGACATTGATAGGATTGGGGCTATCAGTTTGTAGTATAGTATATAGAAGCCTCTAGACTAGTCATTGTGGTAGACAGGAGTACATTGGTCTCTTTCTGGCTGGTGAACAATGATAAGGTTACTGGAAGTAAACTATGGAGCTGCCAATGGAATAAAAGTAGAGGAGGAGGGAAGGTGGTTGTGTGTTTGCAGAAGGATCACTCCAGATCCGAGGTGAAATTCAACGTTTGTGCAGGTCTCCCGCTAGAGTGCAGGAGCTCGCGGCTACCACTCTACCATCCATCCACAACAATTTAGCAAGCCCATTCGGAATTCATGCCTAAAGTTTTAACCCAATCACAAACCTTTATCCTTAACTTAACCAGTTGGAATTTATGCCTTAATTTAACCCTAGAGTTGTTTATGTTTTAACCCTATCTCAAAACTTAACTCTTAACTTAACCCAGTCTGAATGAATGCATACACCTTACCGTAGAGTTGTTTCTGTGTGCCTAAATTTAACACATTTGTCACATAATGTCAGGAGATGAAGTCAGTATACGTTTGTGCAAGGACATCGGGACATGAAGTCAGACTGTAATATCTTGTTGGTGTGTGAGTGTGTGTGTGTCATCATGACCATTCTATTTGTGATACTATACATAGAACTTTCAATAACCATGTTTTTAATCTGGTGAATAGAAACTGGAATTGGTTGTAGTGAAATGGGTTGTATTGGAATTGGTTGTGTATTGGAATCCGTTGAACCAGAATTGGTTATGTGCTGGCATTTTCTTGTACTGGAATTGGTGGTATAGTGGAATTTGTGAAACGAGTGGTACAGTATACACAATGCTGCCTTTATCCATTGTGTGGGGACAGACCTCATGCATGTTTGAGTAGGCACGTGAATGATCATTGCATATTTCCTGTGTGAACACTAATGGAGGTCAGAAAAGTGATTTCCTGTCCAGTATAAATGAAATGATATATTATGTTGTTTTGTTGAGATGCATTTTTCTGGAAGCCTCATCTGTTCTTGGTCATTCATGATAAATTGGAACAAGCTGCAAGGCAAAATGTATCAAATGTAAGCCAACACCTAGGGACTTTACTGTAGCAACCTTGTTTCATCGTTTGGGAAGAAAGAAGCCTGAAACCTTGAACAAAGACTGTTGACATCTAGTGGAAGCCATAGGAATTGCAATCTGGGGGCTGGAATTGCATATGACCCATAGCTTTCCATTGTAAGAATTTGGGCTCTCAAAAAATAATAATTTAGGATGCTTTTTCTTTGAATTTTCTCCTACCATATCAATTGTGTTATAGTCTGATACATTCTTTTAACATGTCTACAAACTTCAAAGTGTCCAATGGTACCAATTATATGCATATCCTGGCTTCTGGGCCTGAGTAACAGGCAGTTTACTTTGGGCACGTCAGTCAGACTGGTAGTGAAGAAAATAGAAAAATAGACCCTAGCCTGAAGAAGTTTTAATTAAGTGACGCCATCAAAGGCATGGCTGAGAAAAATCCCTTCACACAGGAAACACTCCACAATGTTCTCCTGTGTACACGGATTCATTATGTTTGGAGTCGACGTAGAGTCAAGCTGCTTTTCGCAATCGGAGAACTGTTTTCAGATAAATGAGCTATTTTCCACATCAGTCGACATACACTTAGCATAGTGTGTGTCTTCTAAAATGTGTGATAAGTTAAAAGCCCTCTGTTAAAGGGGCCATCTGGGATTGATACAGCAGTTTTTTTACTTTTTAAATTAATGAGATATAGCCATTGATTCCTGAAGAATATAACTTATAAATGAGAGTGGTTATATTTCTCAAGCCACATCCCTCAGCTTAATGCCCCAAAAAGTGACGTGTTGGCTGCTTTGTTGTTTTCCGAATAGCAGATTGCCCCTTTAACCTCTCTGGCCCACCCGACGGCTAGCGTCCCACCTTGCCAACAATAAATGCAAATGCTCTACGCCAAATGCTAATAGCACTCGTTAAAACTCAAACGTTCATTAAAACTCACATGCAGGGTACTCAATTCAAGCTACACTCGTTGTGAATCTAGCCAACGAGTCAGATTTGTAAAATGCTTTTGGCGAAAGCATGAGAAGCTATTATCTGATAGCATGCAACACCCCGAAATACCAGAAGGGAACGTAAACAAAGGAATTAGCGTAGCCGTGCACTACACAAAACGCAGAAATAAAATATAAAACATTCATTACCTTTGACAAGCTTCTTTGTTGGCACTCCTATATGTCCCATAAACATCACAATTGGGTCTTTTTTTCGATTAAATCGGTCCTTGTATACCCAAAATGTCAATTTATGAACACCGTCAGATCCAGTAAAAACACATTTTTTAAACGCGACGTTATTTTTTAACTTTGACAAAACACTTCAAACTACTTCTGTAATCCAACTTTAGGTATTACTAAACGTTAATAAACGATCAAATTGATCACGGAGCGATCTGTATTCAATAAGCACGAGTTTGGGTAACGTAACTAACTTTTCCGGTTCCATTGTTTACATCTGTGGACTTGACAACCGGATGTGGCTATTACTCAGATGACCAAGGATTTAGTTGAATCGAAATCACAACACTGGCGACATCGTGTGGAAGCTGTAGGAACTGTAATCTCACTCTTAATTATTTTTCCTTCCAATAGACAATACTTGGGCTGGCGGATTGATTTTTTCTTTGTCGATTTAGTGACCAGGTTTTCTGGTGATTTTGACCACGGAACTCGTTCTGTTATAGTCACAGACACCATCGAACCAGTTCTAGTGTTTTCTATGCACACATACTAATCATATGCATATACTATATTCCTGGCATGAGTAGCAGGACGTTGAAATATTGCGCGATTTTTAACAGAATGTTGAAAAAAGTAGCCCGATCTCTAAGAGGTTTTTAAACCCTTTGCAATGAAGATCTGTGAAGTTATTTGGATTTTTACAAATTATATTTGAAAGACGGGGTCTTTTTTTGCTGAGTTTATAATAGCCCACTATATCCCACTATATCCCACTATAATAACTCCTTTGAAAACCCTGCCTACTAACTATTTACATTTACATTACAAAATAGGTCACTATAATACCATAACTAACACATATCCTTTGAAAACCCTGCTACTACTAACTATACTATTGCCGTCACTGCTACTACTATTTCACAACCATAAATACTTAAACACTAGCATTTACTTAACCTAACTGCTTAACTATTATCTGTACATGGAATTGTATTTCTGTTTTTTCTACTCATATTTACAGGAAAACACCACGGGCACTATCTGATGTCTGGAGACATTTCACTGCATCTAATATAGAAGCAAAAGCAGTGTAAATTTGAAAATACCATGCCAAATCATATGTGAAGAATGCAACAAAGATGCAGAATCATATGGCCAAGTGTATAAAGTTCCCTCAGCGCTCACAACAAGCAACCTCTGACAAAAGTCCTCCTACTTCTATTTGAGGTGAAAATGAGGAATCCGACACCTTATCGATAGTAACAGCTCATTTTCCTCCTGGAATCAGAAGTTTTTTTGACTCAATGTGCAGCCGTCTTCATCGACTGTGCAGCCGTCTTCATCGACCTTGCCAAGGCTTTCGACTCTGTCAATCACCATATTCTTATCGGCAGACTCAGTAGCCTCGGTTTTTCGGATGACTGCCTTGCCTGGTTCACCAATTACTTTGCAGACAGAGTTCAGTGTGTCAAATCGAAGGGCATGCTGTCCGGTCCTCTGGCAGTCTCTAATGGGGGTGCCACAGGGTTCAATTCTCGGGCCGACTCTTTTCTCTCTATATATCAATGATGTTGCTCTTGCTGCGGGCGATTCCCTGATCCACCTCTACACAGACGACACTATTCTATATACTTTCGGCCCGTCATTGGACACTGTGCTATCTAACCTCCAAACGAGCTTCAACACTCCTTCCGTGGCCTCCAACTGCTCTTAAACGCTAGTAAAACCAAATGCATGCTTTTCAACCGATCGCTGCCTGCACCCGCATGCCCGACTAGCATCACCACACTGGATGGTTCCGACCTTGAATATGTGGACACCTATAAGTACCTAGGTGTCTGGCTAGACTGCAAACTCTCCTTCCAGACCCATATCAAACATCTCCAATCGAAAATCAAATCAAGAGTCGGCTTTCTATTCTGTAACAAAGCCTCCTTCACTCACGCTGCCAAGCTTACCCTAGTAAAACTGACTATCCTACCGATCCTCGACTTCGGCGATGTCATCTACAAAATTGCTTCCAACACTCTTCTCAGCAAACTGGATGCAGTTTATCACAGTGCCATCCGTTTTGTCACTAAAGCACCTTATACTACCCACCACTGCGACTTGTATGCTCTAGTCGGCTGGCCCTCGCTACATATTCGTCGCAAGACCCACTGGCTCCAGGTCGTCTACAAGGCCATGCTAGGTAAAGCTCCGCCTTATCTCAGTTCACTGGTCACGATGGCAACACCCATCCGTAGCACGCGCTCCAGCAGGTGTATCTCACTGATCATCCCTAAAGCCAACACCTCATTCGGCCGCCTTTCATTCCAGTACTCTGCTGCCTGTGACTGGAACGAATTGTAAAAATCGCTGAAGTTGGAGACCTTTATCTCCCTCACCAACTTCAAACATCAGCTATCTGAGCAGCTAACCGATCGCTGCAGCTGTACATAATCTATTGGTAAATAGCCCACCCATTTTCACCTACCTCATCCCCACAGTTTTTATTTATTTACTTTTCTGCTCTTTTGCACACCAATATCTCTACCTGTACATGATCATTTATCAATCCAGTGTTAATCTGCAATATTGTAATTATTCGCCTACCTCCTCATGCCTTTTGCACACATTGTATATAGACTCCCCTTTTTTTCTACTGTGTTATTGACTTGTTAATTGTTACTCCATGTGTAACTCTGTGTTGTCTGTTCACACTGCTATGCTTTATCTTGGCCAGGTCGCAGTTGTAAATGAGAACTTGTTCTCAACTAGCCTACCTGGTTAAATAAAGGTGAAATAAAAAAAATGGAGGAACATAGTCAGAGAAATGCTGATGAATGTCTTGCTCGAGCTGTGTATGGTCACAGGCAATGTGTATTTCTGAATGTTCTTCACCCAGCATACACCCCTCCAACCAGACATGCTTTATCTACTCATTTGCTGGATGCAGAGTTCAACAGAGTTCAAGTGAAGGTCAAGCAAATCATAGAGAAAACAGACTGTATTGCAATCATCTCTGATGTGTGGTCGAATGTTCGTGGCAAGGAATAATTAACTTCACCTCTACCCCTCAACCAGTATTCTACAAGAGCACAGACAAAAGGGACAACAGACACACCGGTCATTACATTGCAGATGAGCTGAAGGCAGTCATCAATGATCTTGGACCACTGAAACTATTTGCACTGGTTACAGACAATGCAGCGAACATGAAGGCTGCTTGGTCTAAAGTGGAGGAGTCCTACCCTCACATCACACCCATTGGCCGTGGTGCTCATGCACTGAATCTGCTCCTCAAGGACATCATGGCACTGAAAACAATGGATAAACTCTACAAGAGTTTCAAGGAAATGGTTAGGTATGTGAAAGGTCATCAAGTTAGAGCAGACATCTACCTCATCAAGCAAAGTGAGAAGAATAAGAGCATCACATTGAAGCTGCCCAGCAACACCCATTTGGTGTTGTCATCATGTTTGCCAGTCTCCTGGAGGGGAAGGAGTCTTCAAGAAATGGCCATATCACAGTCTGCCGATATGGACAGCCCCATCAAGGGGATCCTCCTGGATGATGTATTTTGGGAGAGAGTGGTAAGCAGCCTGAAACTCCTGAAACCTATAGCAGTAGCCATTGCACGGATTGAGGGAGACAATGCCATCCTGTCTGATTTTCAGACTCCGCTTGCAGATGTGAGAGGAGAAATCCGTGCTGTCCTGCCCACTAAACTGTTGCTCCAAGCAGAGGAAACTGCAGTTCTGAAATACATCCAAAAAGCATGAAGACTTCTGCCTGAAGCCTATAAATGTTGGACCCTAAGTATGCTGGCAAGAGCATCTTGTCTGGTGCAGAGATCAACAAGGCCTATGGTGTCATCACTACCGTGTCACGCCACCTTGGCCTTGATGAGGGCAAAGTTCTTGGCAGTCTGGTGAAGTATACTTCCAAGCAAAGGTTTGGGATAGAGATGCAATATGGCAGTCGTGCCAACATCTCATCAGCCACCTGGTGGAAGGGACTTTGAGGATCTGAGGCTCTTTCCCCTGTTGCCCCCATCCTCCAAATCCCACCATCAGCCGCCTCAGAGTGCAACTGGTCCTTGTTTTGGAACACACACAAAAGCACGCAACAGGCTGACCAATACAACAGTTGAAAAATTGGTGGCCATCCGGGCAAATTTGAGGCTTTTAGAGCCTGACTTTGAGTCATACTCAACAAGGTTAGAAAGTGACAGTGAAGATGAGGCCTCAGTCTGATGTTCAAGAGGTGGAGAGAAGGTCCAGGAAGAAGACATGGAAGCCTGAGAGGAAGACAACGGAAGCTTTAGTTTCATGATGGATCATTGAGGATCATTCAATATTTCCTTTCTTTTGTTGTTCAGTGAAATGATCCCATGTCAAGAGTCAACTCATTTAATTAAAGTTATATTTTTATTTGGGCACCCTGAAGCCTTCTTCACAACAATTGAACTGCTGTCCTTGAAGTTCTTGATGATCCGATATATGGTTGATTTAGGTGCAATCTTACTGGCAGCAATATCCTTGCCTGTGAAGCCCTTTTTGTGCAAAGCAATGATGACGGCACGTGTTTCCTTGCAGGTAACCATGGTTGACAGAGGAAGGTCAATGACTCCAAGCACCACCCTCTTTTTGAAGCTTGTTATTTGAACTCAATCAGCATGACAGAGTGATCTCAAGCCTTGTCCTTGTCAACACTCACACCTGTGTTAATAAGGAGAGAATCCCTGACATGACATCAGCTGGTCTTTTTGTGGCAGGGCTGAAATGCAGTGTAAATGTTCTTTGAGGATTCAGTTCATTTGCATGGCAAAGAGGGACTTTGGAATTAATTGCAATTCATCTGATCACTCTTCATAACATTCTGGAGTATATGCAAATTGCCATCATACAAACTGAGGCAGCAGACTTTGTGAAAATTAATATTTGTGCCATTCTCAACTTTTGCCCACGACTGTACAATGGCTTGTAGACAGGGGGATGGGAGTCGATGGGAGATGACCGGAGAGAGTAGAACAGAAGATGTAAAGAAAAAAGACAAATAAAATAGGAAATTGAACTCAGATCTATGCAACACCCACCCCAGAAACGCACACAATCAATTGCAAACAGTCTCCTTGGTTGAAAAACAACTGTCCACCCACCTATAGAGCTTAGTGGGGAGGGCATTTAATGAGGATGGAAGGGTGTACTAGCTGTCATGTGCATTTCCATGTAAAAGGTCCAATGAGCACCAACATTTGAAGTTCACAAGAATGTGTCAAATGAGAGCTAGGAGTCTATACTTTTGAGAAATTAAGGCTTATATACTTTTTTTCAATCATTTTCTATCTGAAATATTAGGAATAAGCAAAGGCTTTGATTTCTGGTCAAACAGATGGAAAAGGTGTTTTAGAAAACATCCACCAGAAAGTCTTAAAAGGTATTAGAAATACATCAACACACTAATGTTCAAGTAAAGATCATATATTTAGTTTTACAGAAATGATTTGCCTTGAGTTCATTTTGAAATGTATTTCCCTCATGAGGGAGGATAATAAAAGCAGGGTCAGTTTGGTATGGCTGTTGCTATAAGCTAGCTCAAGGACAAAAAGGAAATTTACTATAACTCCTTTTGTAAGATAAATATTTTAAAATGAAATATGTATGGAAACATGTGAATTAACACTCAGCAGGCTCAAACAAGCTAAAACCCACATGGTAGTAAAACCTAACTAGCAGAAATCGTTAAATTAAATTTGATTTAAACACACTTTGCTGTAGGCTATTTACTTGTTAACAAAAAATTTGATCTAAAATATATTCACCCCACCTGGTTTTGTAATCAAAATGTACCAGAAAGCATGTAGTCCTTGGCTCAGACAGTTTAGTAGTGTGGGCTCAATAGCATCTCATTAGTGTGCAAGATCTTGAGAATCAGCTGTACATGTGATGGGATAATGCACTGTGCATGCAGAGGGTTGGAATTCCATTGAATTGGGGATGGATTAAAACCTCTCTGGGATATGTGAGACCCTAGTGTCCCACCTGGCCAAAAGCCAGGGAAAATGCAGAGCGCCAAAATCAAATAAATTACTATAAAAATCAAACTTTCATTAAATCACACATGTAAGATAGCAAATTAAAGCTACACCTGTTGTGAATCCAGCCAACATGTCAGTTTTCAAAAAGGCTTTTCGGCGCAAGGAAACGATGCTATTATCTGAGGATAGCACCTCTGTAAACAAAGAGAAACCATAATTCAACCCTGCAGGCGCGACACAAAACACAGAAATAAAAATATAATTCATGCCTTCCCTTTGACAAGCTTCTTTTGTTGGCACTCCAATGTCTGATAAATATCACAAATGGTCCTTTTGTTCGATTAATTCCATCTATATTTCCAAAATGTCAATTTATTTAGGGCATTTGATCCAAAAAAAACAGTTCCAACTTGCTCAACGTGACTACAAAATATCTCAACTTACCTTTCAACTTTGCCAAAACATTTCAAACTACATTTGTAATACAACTTTAGGTATTTAATGTAAATAATCGATAAAATTGAAGACGGGATGATCTGTGTTCTATACAGGAAGATAAACTCAAGCATGCTTTCTGGTCACACGCCTCTAACAGTACACGTCAAGTGACCTCGTTCAAGATGGGCGTACCTCTTCATTACACAAAGGAATAACCTCAACCAATTTCTAAAGACTGACATCCAGTGGATGCGATAGGAACTGCAAGAAGGTCCCTTTAGAAATCTGGATTCCCAATGAAAACCCATTGAATAGAGTGACCTCAAAACAAAAAAGCTGAATGGTTTGTCCTCCGGGTTTCGCCTGCTAAATAAGTTCTGTTATACTCAGACATGGTTCAAACAGTTTTAGAAACTTCAGTGTCTTCTATCCAAATCAACTAATAATATGCATATCTTATCTTCTGGGGATGAGTAGCATGCAGTTGAATTTGGGCATGCATTTCATCCGGATGTGAAAAATAATGCCCCCTGTCACCAAGAAGTTTTAACTGAAATATGTCATATGACCTATAATTGCCTTGTGTATCCTACAAAAAAGGTTTACTGTTATAAGCTAACTTTTTTTGATGAATTTAAGAAGAATTCCAGAAATATACCCGAAAAGTTTCCCACCCTTTGCAATCCTAGTGGTGTCTGCATTTGTTGCTGGCTGTAAACGACGTTCTTCGTTTGTCGAAAGAGAGTCGGACCGAAATGCAGCGTGTTGGTTACTCATGTTTTTTAATGAAACAAATGACGAATACATGAAAATAACTGAGACAAATACAAAACAACAAAACGGAACGTGAAACCTAATTACAGCCTATCTGGTGAAACTACACAGAGACAGGAACAATCACCCAC
This sequence comes from Oncorhynchus masou masou, assembly GCF_036934945.1. NCBI lineage: Eukaryota > Metazoa > Chordata > Actinopteri > Salmoniformes > Salmonidae > Oncorhynchus > Oncorhynchus masou. The sequence goes on along the minus strand of NC_088233.1, from coordinate 59,287,028 downwards.
GAAATACACAGTGAAACCCAGGCTACCTAAATACGGTTCCCCATCAGAGACAACAAGAACCGCCTCAGGCAGCAAAACCTAAACTAAACACACCCCTAATCAACCACAATCCCAATGCCTACAAAAACCCCAATACGACAACACAATAACATAAACCCATGTCACACCCTGGACTGACCAACTAATTAACTAAAACACAAAATACTAAGACCAAGGCGTGACAGAACCCACCCCCTAAGGTGCGGACTCCCGGACGCACCTCAAAACCATAGGGAGGGTCCGGGTGGGCATCTGTCCATGGTGGCGGTTCCGGCTCGGGACGTGGACCCCACTCCATAAATGTCATAGTTCCTCCCCTTCGCGTCCTGGGATAATCCACCCTCGCCGCCGACCATGGCCTAATAGTCCTCATCCAGAACCCCACTGAACTGAGGAGTAGCTCGTGACTGAGGGGCAGCTCGGGACTGATGCAGCTCGGGACTGAGGGGAAGCTCGGGACTGAGGGGCAGCTCGGGACTGAGGGGCAGCCCAGCACTGAGAGGAAGCCCAGCCAGGCAGTTGAATCCGGCAGATCCTGGCTGGCTGGCAGTTCTGGCAGATCCTGGCTGACTGGCGGATCTGGAAGAGTCTGGTTGACTAGCAGATCTGGAAGAGTCTGGTTGACTAGCAGATCTGGAAGAGTCTGGTTGACTAGCAGATCTGGAAGAGTCTGGCTGACTGGCGCATCTGGAAGAGTCTGGCTGACTGGCGCATCTGGAAGAGTCTGGCTGACTGGCGGATCTGTAAGAGTCTGGCTGACTGGCGGATCTGGAAGAGTCTGGCTGACTGGCAGATCTGGAAGAGTCTGGCTGACTGGCAGATCTGGAAGAGTCTGGCTGACTGGCAGATCTGGAAGAGTCTGGCTGACTGGCAGATCTGGAAGAGTCTGGCTGACTGGCAGATCTGGAAGAGTCTGACTGACTGGCGGATCCTGGCAGACTGACGGCTCTGGCTGCTTCATGCTGACTGACGGCTCTGGCTGCTCCATGCTGAGTGGCGGCTCTGGCTGCTCCATGCAGATTGACGGCTCTGGCTGCTCCATGCAGATTGACAGCTCTGGCGGCTTCTTGCAGACTGACAGCTCTGACTGTTCCATGCTGACTAACAGCTTTGGCAGCTCCTTGCCGACTGGCAGCTCCTTGCAGACTGGCAGCTCCTTGCAGACTGGCAGCTCCTTGCAGACTGGCAACTCCATGCAGACTGGCAGCTCCTTGCAGACTGGCAGCTCCTTGCAGACTGGCAGCTCCATGCAGACTGGCAGCTCCATGCAGACTGGCAGCTCCATGCAGACTGGAAGCTCTAGCTGCTCCATGCAGACTGGCAGCTCTGGCTGCTCCATGCAGACTGGCAGCTCCTTGCAGACTGGCAGCTCCTTGCAGACTGGCAGCTCTAGCTGCTCCATGCAGACTGGCATCTCTAGCTGCTCCATGCAGACTGGCAGCTCTGGCCGCTCCATGCAGACTGGCAGTTCAGGCTGCTCCGAACAGGCAGGAGGCTCCGGCAGCGCTGTAGAGGAGGAAGGCTCTAGAAGCACTGAACAGGCGGGAGACTCCGACAGCGCAGGAGAGGCGAGGCGCACTGTAGGCCTGATGCGTGGTGCTGGCACTGGTGGTATTGGGCCGAAGACACGCACAGGAAGCCTGCTGCGGGGAGCTGCTACCGGAGGGCTGGGGTGTGGAGGTGGTACTGGATAGACCGGACCGTGCAGGCGCACTGGAGCTCTTGAGCACCGAGCCTGCCCAACCTTACCCGGTTGAATACTCTCGGTCGCCCTGCCAGTACGGCGAGGTGGAATAGCCCGCACTGGGCTATGTAGGCGAACCGGAGACACCGAGCGCAAGGCTGGTGCCATGTAAGCCGGCCCAAGGAGACGCACTGGGGACCAGATGCGTAGAGCCGGCTTCATGGCATTTGGCTCGACGCTCAATCTAGCCCGGCCGATACGCGGAGCTGAAATATACCACACTGGGCTATGCACCCGCACTGGGGACACCGTGCGCACCACTGCATAACACGGTGCCTGCCCGGTCTCTCTAGCCCCCCGGTAAGCACAGGGAGTTTGCGCAGGTCTCCTACCTGGCGTAGCCATACTCCCTGAACGCCCCCCCCAAGAAATTTTTGGGGCTGATTCCCGGCCTTCCATCCACGTCGCCGTGCTGCCTCCTCATACCACCGCCTCTCCGCTTTAGCCGCCTCTAGTTCCTCCTTGGGGCGGCGATATTCACCAGGCTGAGCCCAGGGTCCTTTTCCGTCCAGTTCTTCCTCCCATGTCCAATTCTCCAAGTGGTGCAGCCTCTCCCACTGAAGCTGCTTCTGTTGCCTCTTCTGTGGCTCCTGCCTGTTAACACGCTGATCGGTCCGTGTGTGGTGGGTGATTCTGTAACGTCGTTCTTCGTTTGTCGAAAGAGAGTCGGACCGAAATGCAGCGTGTTGGTTACTCATATTTTTTAATGAAACAAATGACGAATACATGAAAATAACTGAGACAAATACAAAACAACAAAACGGAACGTGAAACCTAATTACAGCCTATCTGGTGAAACTACACAGAGACAGGAACAATCACCCACAAAATACACAGTGAAACCCCATCAGAGACAACAAGAATCACCTGACTCTGATTGAGAACCGCCTCAGGCAGCCAAACCTAAACTAAACACACCCCTAATCAACCACAATCCCAATGCCTACAAAAACCCCAATACGACAACACAATAACATAAACCCATGTTTAACACAAAATACTAAGACCAAGGCGTGACACTGGCATGTCATGCCTACATTTGCTAATCTTGCCAATGGGTAAAAAAAGCATTAAAGTAGTTAGCTCCTTCTTTTCAAAACCCAATGATATTGCTCTCTGATTCTATGCATGATGGAGCTTTGTTTGCCTTTTTACCCAACTTTAAGGTGCTCCAAATCTTTTCACTATGATTATTAATCTTTGTTTCTTCTTTTTATTCAGTTTAGTCACATGATTTCTCAATTTGCAGTATGTTTGCCAATCACTTGTGCAGCCAGACTTATTTGCCATTCCTTAAGCCCTATCCCTCTCAACCGTACCATTTTTCAATTACTCATCAATCCACGGGGATTTAACCGTTTTTACAGTCATTTTCTTAATGGGTGCATGCTTGTATCTGGAAATAGCAAATTAATAAATACGTCATGTGTAGCGTCTGGTTGCTCTTAATTACACATCACAGACCAGAAAATATTCTTTACATCATCAACATATGAATCACTACAAAACGTCTTGTATGACCTCATACACTATATTAGGCCCAGCCTTTGGAACTTTTCCTAGATATGCCATACTGCATTGTGATCACTACATCTGATGCATTTGGATACTGTATTAAATCAGATTTCTGCACCATTAGTAAATATGTGATCAATACATGTTGATGATTTCATTCCTGTGCTGGTAACACCCTGGTAGGTTGACTGATAACCTAAACCAGGTTGCAGGCACTGGTAACAGTTTGAAGCTTTTCCTGAGTGGGCAGCTTGATGAAAGGCAGTCAATAATATGGTCACCCAGAAAATATACCTCTGTTGATATCACATTTTATCAAGCATTTCACATATAATTATCCAGATACTTGGGCTTTAGGTGAGGCAGCTGAACCTGTAGACATATTACTTCAACAGTATTTAAAGTCATCTTTAGACATGTTGTACTTTTCTTAAATGTAGTTTTGTAATTGACTAAACCAAGCAGACAAGAAAATTGCATTTGAAAAAGGTCAAGTTTTTGCCGCAAGCCAATGGGGTAACTTAGGTAACCACAGGTTGGTTTCCCCACATGTGGGCAGGATCGCGGCTGAAAACAACATAAAACAGAACATGGAGCACAGCATTTTCTCTACATCACTTTCCCGACCAGTAGCTCTATTACAGTGCCTTCGGAAATTATTCATGAGTGCATTTATAAATGTGAGTACATGCACTTACTACTACCTCAGTTGATGATTTATGTAGATCCTTGTAAATAGTCCAAAGTGTTCCAAAGTGGTTAGAACTCAATCTCAACGAGGTAGAGATGATAACGTCACCTTTAGAACTGGGTGGTCCGCCCAGTTCTAACGAGGGTATTTAGACAACGTGTTCTTGTGGGTAATGTATGCCCATGGGCAACTTGTCTTGGTACCCCCTTTCCCACCATTGGGGAATGAGAGAGAAGGAGAGAAAAGAAATACACACAGGATACCTGTATCCGTAACAATTACAGAAAGGTGGAAAAAATTCTACTTAAGTATGATCCCCAATTAGAGACAACGATTACCAGATGCCTCTAATTGGGAATCATACACAATCACCAACAGAAAAAACAAACCTAGAACCCCACATAGAAATAATAAACTAGACTAACCCCCCAGGCACACCCTGACCTACTCTACCATATAAAATAAAGACTTTCTATGGTCAGGACGTGACAGTACGACTGATTAGATGTCCTAGGTAAAGTATCTAGAAAAGCTAATTTAAGTGGAACAATTATTAAACTCTCTTCAAAACATCATATTCTACTACTCTCATCACCCCACTGGGAACCATTGACATGGCTAGCTAGCCTATCTTCAAAAAAATCAGCTTCAGGAGTGAATGGATTGTAGAATAAGCTCTCGTTCTGTTCAGGACTACACGACAAGTCAACGGATACGGGACGGCGGCAAAGGAGGACAACAGTAGAAGACTGGTGGGGACCCCTTTTGGACAATCAGAACATTACAAGCGTGCCGTGGAAAGGCCCAACCAAACCCCCTTCAAATGAGGCTTGGTTCCAACAGAGACACACGGCAAACTAAGGCATTTACACGTAAATACAGTCATGATTTCATTTAATTGTGGAACCATTTTTAACCTGTTGAAACTCTAGGGGCGCAATTTCATTTTAGGATGAAAAACGTTCCCGTTTTAAACAAGATATTTTGTCACAAAAAGATGCTCGACTATGCATATAATTGATAGCTTTCGAAAGAAAACACTCTGACGTGTCCAGAACTGCAAAGATATTTTCTGTGCGTGCCCTAGAACGTGAGCTTCAGGCAAAACCAAGATGAGACGGCATCCAGGAAATGAGCAGGATTTTTGAGGCTCTGTTTTCCATTGTCTCCTTATATGGCTGTGAATGCGAGAGGAGTAAGTCTGCCCTTTCTGTCGTTTCCCCAAGGTGTCTGCAGCATTGTGACGTATTTGTAGGCATATCATTGGAAGATTGACCATAAGAGACCACATTTACCAGGTGTCCGCCCGGTGTCCTGCGCCGAAAATGGTGCGCAAAAGTCAGCTGCAAGTATTTTTCCACAGAATTCAGAGGAGAATGCAGGCTTCCACGAACGATATATCAATGAAGAGATATGTGAAAAAACACCTTGAGGATTGATTCCAAACAACGTTTGCCATGTTTCGGTCGATATTATGGAGTTAATTCGGAAAAAGTTTGACGTTGTAGGTGACTGAATTTTCGGTTCGTTTCGGTAGCCAAATGTGATGTACAAAACGGAACGATTTCTCCTACACACAGACGCTTTCAGGAAAAACTGCGCATTTGGTATGTAACTGAGAGTCTCCTCATTGAAAACATCCGAAGCTCTTCAAAGGTAAATTATTTTATTTATTTGGTTATCTGGTTTTTGTGAAAATGTTGCGTGCTAAATGCTACTCAAAATGCTAAGCTAGCTTAGCATACTCTTACACAAATTAGTCAATTGCTATGGTTCAAAAGCATATTTTGAAAATCTGAGATGACAGTGTTGTTAAGAAAAGGCTAAGCTTGAGAGCAGGCGCATTATTTTCATTTTATTTTTATCAGAAATCGTTAACGTTGCGTTATGCTAATGAGCCTGAGGCTTTAGTCACGATCCCGGATCCGGGATGGGGAGTTTCAACAGTTAACTAACATATTCCTCTCAATTGTACATTTTTAGCTTGACTCGTTCTGACGTTATAACTACTTATATTTGGTCACCGTAATGTTTTGTCAGCCATCTTTGTTGAAGAACACCACCAGGGACGGGTGGCTTGTCAAAATTCGTCATTGGAACCACTCGATATGATTGGTCATATAAAAATCTTGGGACCCAAATACATGAGTGCTCTAACTCCACTGGTGGTGGTCTGAAGCAATGAATTTGTGACGCTGGGTACCTCTAAATCCCGCGGTGCAAGCTCACAACTTTTAGAGGAACCACTGTAGCAAAGAGATGTACATTTCTTGCTAGCTAACCAGATGACACCTGCATCTCTAGCTGTAGCCACCAAAAAATTATATGAGGGAAAAAGCCGGTCATTCACCCACTCCTTCAATGACATGACATCCTCCGAGCAGCTAGCTAACGATAGGAACCATTTTTTAGCTTGCTAAATAAATAATGAATGCAGAATTGCTGTATGGTGGACTCAAAATGTATTGTAGTTTTGTAGCCAGCCTAGGTTACTGCTCAAATGTTGCTATTATAGGCCTACAGTTCTCCTTTGCATGGCATTTTATTCCAGATTTTAGCACTTTCAGTATTTAAAACATTTTTTGAATTAATGAATTCATTGTCAAGCTTTAAATACCCAAGCTAGAGTGGAGCATTTTAGTAGCCTAGCTAAGATTTTTCATTTTCTATTCAAATGTAATCTTTATTTAATTAGGCAAGTCAGTTAAGAACAAATTCTTATTTACAATGACGGCCTACCCCTGAACACTGCCTTGTTCAGGGGCAGAACGACAGATTATTTACCTTGTCAGCTCAGGAATTCAATCCAGCATCCTTTCGGTTATTGGCCCAACACTCTAAACACTAGGCTACTTGCCGCCATGTCTGTAGACTTTCCCTCTTTTATGCACTGTAAACAGGATACATGAAAACAGCGCAGTTAAAGTTGAATTCACCGATGCGAGCACATCAAGCTGCAATTTCATAGCTGCATTGTCCTTCAGTAACAATTTTTACCTACATGTGAATCCTTTATCTTATAACTTTTTGACAACCAATAGGTACAGCAATGACCCAATGAAACAAACATTTAGCCTACAACACATTTAAACCTTCGGTCAGGTAGCAGATTCAGTCAGTGTCTAGTGATGATATGATACAGATCACTGGCTGGCTTTTGTGTGGGTCTGGAAGGAGGGTTGTGTGTGGCAACGCAATGCCTTTTGGTGTGTAGGACCTTGGCAGTGCTTGCTGTGACTTGTCTTGCAGCTCAACGCGGGCGGTACAGTAAAAAGGCCAAAATGAAGTGACAACCCAAATCAATGCGGGCCAGATAGAAATGGGTCACGCCTTATATTTGACACGTGCCCTAGACTATTACCCATGTTACGACTGACATTACCCTTACTAGTTTGATTGTATTGACATTCCCGGCCTTAGTTAGTCATCCATTTTTTATCAAAATGTTGAGTCTTTGAAACTGAAACAGTGCATCTCAAATGGGTGGATGTAGCAAACAATGTACCAGGCCATCTTTGATTTACAACCTGATAGCAATATTATTTGCACTACCAAGACATGGGGCGGCAGGTTGACTAGTGGTTAGAGCGTTGGGCCAGGAACCAAAATGTTGCTGGATCGAATCCACAAGCTGACCAGGTAAAAATCTGTCATTCTGCCCCTGTCATGACTAAATTGCACTCATGTAACAAACTAAATGCTGGAGATTAAACTCTTTGATATCCCTCACTTTGGAATGAATTATTTTGTACAAGGGTCTGTTTTAGGGGCTCATGCGCAGATACAGGGAAACCAATACAAATGTTAAAATGTATTGAAAAGTGCTGGATGTCTCCACATGTTTCTCCACATGTTTTAAGGTTTGGGCATCTGGTGACAGCAGTTTATCTGTCTAATCCCCTGCAAGGAGACAGAAAAGCATCAATAATATCACAATGCAGTATTCATTTAATTGAATATATATATATATATATTCATTCAATTAAATGAATACAGTCAAAGGTTTGGACACATCTACTCATTCAAAGTTTTTTTAATATATTTTTTTCTGCATTGTGAATTATGAAGACTATAAAACACATTTGGAATCAGTCTCAGTCAAAAGTTTGGACACATCTACTCATTCAAAGTTTTTTTATATATTTTTTTCTGCATTGTAGAATAATAGTGAAGACTATGAAAAACACATTTGGAATCATGAAGTAACCAAAAGAAGAGTTAAACAAATCATCTGCGCATCTTTTTGTGACAAAATATCTTGTTTAAAAGGAAACCAAATAGAAATAGCCCAGTTAAACAAATCAAACAAGAACGTTAACGAATATGTTATATTTGAGATTCTTCAAAGTAGCCACCCATTTAACTCGATGACAATGATCTTTACACACTCTTGGCATTCTCTCAACCAAAAATCCTTGTCATTTCTGGATGCCTGCATTTCAAATAACAGGTGTGCCTTGTTAAAAGCAATTTAATTTGTGTGACAAAATATTTTTTCCTAAATGCCTGTGAGGTTAAACAAATCAGTTGTTTGTTGTGACAAGGTACTCTTGGGGTGGTATAACAGAAGGTAAATGCCTGTGAGGCAATCCTATTTGCTAAAAGTTCAAGTTCATATTATGGCAAAAACAGCTTAAATAAGCAAAGAGAAACATCAGACCACATTATGTTAAGACAAAGGTCAGTAGATTCCGGAAAATGTCAAGAACTTTGAAAGTGTCTCCAAGTATATTTGCAAAAAAAAAATGCTATTTTGAAACTGGCTCTCATGAGGACCGCCACAGGAAAGGAAGATCCAGCATTACCTCTGCTGGAGAGGACAAGTACATGATAGTCAACTGCTCCTCAGATTGAAGCCCAAATAAATGCTTCACAAAATTCAAGTAACAGACACATCTCAGCATCAACTGTTCAGAGGAGACTGCGAATCAGGCCAACATTGTTGAATTGCTGCAAAGAAACAACTACTAAAAGAACACCAATGAGAAGAAGAGACATGCTTGGGCAAAGAAACACAAGCAATGGACATTAAAGTGGTGGAAATCTGTCCATTAAACCTCAAATTTGGACTTTGGTTCCAACCGCTGTGCCTTTGTGAGATGCAGTGTAGGTGAACGGATGATCTCTGCATGTGTGGTTCCCACCGTGAAGCATTGAGCAGGAGGTGTGATGGTGTGGGGTTGCTTTGCTGGTGACACTGTCTGATTTATTTAGAATTCAAGGCACACTTAACCAGCATGGCTACCACAGCATTCTGTGGTGATATGCCATCCCATCTGGTTTGCACTTAGTGGGACTATCATTTGTTTGTCAACAGGACAATGACTCAAAACACACGTCAAGGCTTTGTAAGGTCTATTTGACTGTGGAGAATGATGGAGTGCTGCATCAGATGACCTGGCCTCCACAATCACCAAACCTCAACACAATTAAGACTGTTTGGGATGAGTTTGAACGCAGAGTGAAGGAATAACAGCCATCAAGTGCTCAGCATGTGTTTGAACTCCTTCAAAACTTTTGGAAAAGCATTCTTCATTAAGTTGGTTGAGAGAATGCCAAGAGTGTGAAATAGCTGTCATCAAGGCAAACGTCGGCTACTCTGAAGAATCTAAAATATATTTTGATTTGTTTAAAACTTTTTGGTTACTACATGATTCCACATGTTATTTCATAGTTATGTCTTCACAACTATTCTACAATGTAGGAAATAGTACAAATAAAGAAAAACCCTTGAATGAGTAGGTGAGAACAAACTTTTGACTGGTACTGTGTGTTTGTGCGTGTGTGTGTGTATGCATATATAAATTATATATACACTTGTTCTCACATACATATATAAATACATATACTTGTTCTCACATACATATATACACACACACACACACAGTTGAAAGTTTACATACACTTTAGCCAAATACATTTAAACTCAGTTTTTCACAATTCCTGACATTTAATCCTAGCAAAAAATCCCTGTCTTAGGTCAGTTAGTATCACCACTTTATTTTAAGAATATGTTAAGAATATGAAATGTTAGAATAAGGAGTAGAGAGAATGGTTTTATCAGGTTTTATTTCTTTCATCACATTCCCAGTGGGCCAGAAGTTTACATCCACTCAATTAGTATTTGGTCGCATTGCCTTTAAATTGTTTAACTTGGGTCAAACGTTTCATGTAGCCTTCCACAAGCTTCCCAAAATATGTTGGGTGAATTTTGGCCCATTCCTCCTGGCAGAGCTGGTGTAACTGATTCAGGTTTGTAGGCCTCCTTGGTCGCACACACTTTTTCAGTTCTGCCCACAAATGTTCTATAGGATTGATGTCAGGGCTTTGTGATGGCCACTCCAATACCTTGACTTTGTTGTCCTTAAGCCATTTTGTCACAACTTTGAAAGTATACTTGGGGTCATTGTCCATTTGGAAGACCTATTTGCGACCAAGCTTAAACTTCTGGACTGATGTCTTTAGATTGCATAGATTGCATCAATATAGCAACATAATTTTACTGCCTCATGATGCCATCTATTTTGAGAAGTGCACCAGTCCCTACTGCAGTAAAGCACCCCCACAACATGATGCTGCCACCCCAGTGCTTCACGCTTGGGATGGTGTTCCTCGGCTTGCAAGCCTCCCCCTTTTTCCTCTAAACATAATGATGGTCATTATGGCCAAACAGTTATTTTTTTGTGTCATCAGACCAGAGGACATTTCTCCAAAAAGTACCATCTTTGTCCCCATGTGCAGTTGCAGACCGTAGTCTGGCTTTTTATGGCGGTTTTGGAGCAGTGGCTTCTTCCTTGCTGAGCGGCCTTTCAGGTTATGTCGATATAGGACTCGTTTTACTGTGGATAGATACATTTGTACCTGTTTCCTCCAGCATCTTCACAAGGTCCTTTGCTGTTGTTGTGGGGTTGATTTGAACTTTTTGCACCAAAGCATGTTCATCACTAGGAGACAGACGGCTGCGTGTTCCTATGGTGCTTATTCTTGCGTACTATTGTTTGTACAGATGAGCGTGGTACCTTCAGGCGTTTGGAAATTGCTCCCAAGGATGAACCAGACTTGTGGAGGTCTACAATTTTTTTCTGAAGTATTGGCTTATTTCTTTTGATTTCCCCATGATGTAAAGCAAAAAGGCACTGAGTTTGAAGGTAGGCCTTGAAACGCATATCTTGCTACTTTGCACCCCAGTATCTCTACTTGCACATATACCATTCCAGTGTTTAATTGCTATATTGTAATTACTTCACCACCATGGCCTATTTATTGCCTTAACTAATTTGCAGTCACTGTATATAGACGTTTTGTTTTGTTTATTCCATGTGTAACTGTGTTGTTGTATGTGTCGAATTGCTATGCTTTATCTTGGCCAGGTCGCAGTTGCAAATGAGAACTTGTTCTCAACTAGCCTACCTGGTTAAATAAAGTTGAAATAACATTTAAAAAAATAAAACATACACAGGTACATCTCCAATTGACTCAAATGATATCAATTGACTCAAATGATATCAGTTACAAGAATAGATTGACATGTTTCAGAAGAAAGTGCTTTGTTTATGGCCATTTTGAGCCTGTAATCAAACCCACAAATGCTGATGCTCCAGATACACATTGAGTCTAAAGGCCAGTTTTATTGCTTGTTTAATCAGGACAACAGTTTTCAGCTGTGCTAACATAATTACAAAAGGTTTTCTAATGATCAGTTAGCTAATCCAAGTTTATCATTTTAAAAGGCTAACACATTGTGCCATTGGAACAGGAGTGATGGTTGCTGAGAATGTCTATGTCTATGCAGATATTCCATTTAAAAAATCTGCCGTTTACAGCTACAATAGTCATTTCCAACAATGACAATTTCTACACACTATTTCTGATGAATTTTATGTTATTTTAATGAACAAAAAAACGTGCTTTTCTTTTCTCAAAAACACGGACATTTCTAAGTGACCCCAAACTTTTGAACGGTAGTGTATGTGGTAGTAGAATAGTGGCTTGAGAGCACAGACTTAATGTGTTGTGAAATCTGTTGTGTAAAGTAATGTTTTTAATTGTATAAAACTGACTTAATTTTGCTGGACCCCCGGAAGAGTAGCTGTTACCTTGGCAGAAGCTAATGGGGCTGATTTAAAAATACAAAAACAAAAGTTATTGGAAATAAAACACAAATAAACCACTTGGAAGGATCTTCCTACACCTTTCCCACAACCTAATGAAATGTTTTGGGAACATTCACAGAACCTCTTTTGGTTAATTGGCTAAAAGGCACACTGAGGTCTACTAGCCTTGGCTGGCCACTGCCCAAAATCCTTAATTTCCTCCATGCTTATAGCATATGCACATAAACACAGTCTAATATGCCCACTAACACTTGGGCAGTGGCGTTTAGTGGAGGGACCACCCTCCTGATTCACGCTAAGCTCTAATATAACCCCTGCTGTTTCTGCCCTGGAAAATCACCCCTGCTCTAAACAAGTCTCCTCTTAAAGAGTTCAACGTGTGTGATTATGAAATGTCTAAGTCCTCCAAATACAAAGCCAAACACACAGGGAGAGGCTAGAGAAGCAGTGGTGCTAAAAGCTCTACAGTGTGGGAGCTAGCATTCAGTTTAACCTCAACCCAGGCCCCTCCTTGCTTAGAAACACAACAAAACTGCAGCCCTGCCACCTGGTTTGCTAGAAAGCTGAGTGATGGTCTGGAGCAATGCAACCACTTTCAAATTCATAGATGGAGCTATGGAGGTAAGACCACGCAGGAATCCTTCCATTACTAAACTCTCCTTTCTCTACACATGGCTAAACGTTCCAACACAAACTACTGTAATTAGAGCTATGGAAATGTAGTATGTACCAAGCCAGCACATGCACTTCCCTCAAAACAATGGATGTGATCATGATGGCAGAGGATGTGTTATAGAAGCCTGAGGACTTCCAGGCCTGAGGACCAGAGAGGGGGCAGAGCCTTTTACTGTGGCAGAGACAACTACAGAGACAGGGACCTTTACAAAACCCTGCACCCCTGGCCCCTCCATCCCTCTCAGTTGTCCATCTTTCCACCCATCCACCCTCTTCATTCACCTTGCTCCTCTAAGTCATCTTTAGCCACAGAGACAAGCCAGGAAGTGCCCTTCGGGAGTACCTATTAAAGACGTGTGTGCGTGTGTGTGCCTGTGTGTGGGCGTGCGTGACATCACCCGATTCTGGCCTCTAAGTTCCTGTTTGGTCACTAGGTCTGATGTGACAACCCTGATGATAAACAGGCCTGCTTTTCTGACCTACAGTCAACACTTTGGAAAGATGACTATAATCTCATTCTTCTCCTCATCCTACCTCTTCCCCCTTATACATTGCAGTGTGGATTAAGAGATTGTAATTTAGTGTGACGTTATAAACATATTCAAGGATAAATCCCACCTCAGTGGGAGTGATGGAAATTACTGGTAAGGTCACACCTACTCAAACACCCACACACAAACACACACGCTTGGTCACAGGGGCTCTGTCTACATCTCAGCACAACAAAGGAGATATTGGGAAATGTTATAGTGCCTTTAGTAAGTATTCACACACTGTCTTTCTCTACTTTTTGTTGTGCTGCAAGGTTGGATAAAAATTTATTGAATTGTATTTTTTTTTGTCAAGATACACAAAATACTCATGCCAAAGTGGAAGAAAGATTCTAGAATTTAAAAAAAATATACAGAAGGTGTTTTATGTATATGTTTATTACATAATAATTTAACCCCCTGAGTCAAAAAACATTAGAATCACCTTTGGCAGTGATTACAGCTGTTGCAAACAAGATGAATGTTTTGAAATATGTTTTCTGTACAGGCTCCTTTTCACACTCGCATAAGTTAGTATTGTGTAGTACCTACAATGTTGTTGATCCATCCTCAGTTCTCCTATCACAGCCATTAAATTCTGTAACTGTTTTAAAGTCACCATTGGCTTCATGGTGAAATCCCTGAGCAGTTTCCCTCCTCTCCGGCAACTGAGTTAGGAAGGACACCTGTATCTTTGTAGTGACTGGCTGTATTGATACACCATCCAAAGTGTGATAAATAACTTCACCATATTTCATGTCAGCTTTTGTTCTTTACCCATCTTCTAATAAGTGCTCTCCTTTGTGAGGCATTGGAAAACCTCCCAGGTCTTTGTGTTTGAAGTTCACTGCTCTACTGACTGATCTTACAGATAATTGTATGTATGGTCTACAGACATGAGGTAATCATGAAAAAAATATGTTAAACACTATTAATGCACACAGAGTGAGTCAATACAACTTATTACGTCACTTGTTAAGCACATTTTTACTCCTGAGGTTATTTAGGCTTGCCATAACAAAGTTGGGTTGAATACTTGACTCAATACTTTTCAGTTTTTCATTTCTTATTAATTTGTAAGACATTGAAAACTTAATTCCACTTTGACATTATGTGGTATTGTGTGTAGGCCAATGACAGAACTTCTCAATTCATTCATTTTAAATTCAGGCTGTAACACAACAAAATGGGGAAAAGGTAAAGGGGTATGAATACTTTCTGAAGGCAATGCATATAGTCCACACTTTTGTCGTGACTTTAATTTCATTAATCTGATTACTGTTTAATTTATCTAAATCGCGTTCCCCTCACGGAACTCCACCCCCCCATTCAGCTGAAAAGGTGGTGCAGGGAATTCAAAAATATTCTTCAGAAATATTTAACTTTCACACATTAACCTGTTGATGCTCTCAAATTAAAGATATTTCACCTTTTTCATGAAAATCATTCCCAGTTTTTAAAAAGATATTTTGTCACAAAAACAACATATATGCATATAATTACCACTACCAAACCAAAGAAAACACTCTGACGTGTCCAGATAAAATCACAAAGAGGATTATAAATAAAATGAATAACGTGAGCTTCACTAACCTTCAGGCAAAACCAAGATGAGATGGCATCCAGGAAATGACAAGTATTTTTAGGTTCTGTTTTAATGGTCTTTTTATATGGCCACAAATCTCGGTTGACATTAACTGCCCTTTCTGTCGTTTCCTCCAAAATATCTGCAGCATTGGAATTATTTGTAGGCAGATCATTGGAAATTGACCATAACAGACCACATTTGACCACGTGTACATGTCCTGCGCATATAATTAAAGATGGTTCTTAAAGTCACGCTGTCAGTATTTTTTTAAACGATACAGAGGAAAAAGCCAAACATTCAATAATCTGAGATGTGAAAAAACACCTTGAGGACTGATTCCAAACAATATTTCTCCGCCATGTTTGGAGTCGATATTATGTCGTTAAACATAAAATTTTACATTAGGTGATGATCTTTCATCAGAATGTAGTAGCAAAGAGTCCCAGTTCCACAATAAATCGTTGTTTTGTTCCATAATGTCCAATACTAGTGTCCAAGACGCTTTCAGGAAACACGCCCAAAAACTGCGCATTTGGTATGTGACTGAGAGTCTCCTGACTGCTGGAAAACATCACAAACACTTCAAAGGTAAATGATTTTATTTAGGTTATCTGATTTTTGTGAAACTGATTCTGTACTTAATGCTTCAAAATGCTATGCTATATTTGCATACTCTTACACAAATTATTCAATTTCATCTGGTTCAAAAGCATATTTTGAAAATCTGAGATGACAGTGTTGTTACAGAAAATAGCATTGAGAGCAGACGCATTATTTTTAATTTTATTTGCAATTTTCAGAAAGTTCACAGCAAATGCTAATGAACCTGATTTAGTCACTGAATGAGGATCGGATGGGGAGTTTCAAGAAGTTAACAAGTCCAATACCTCAAATTAAAGATAAACACCTTGTTCATCTACCCATCATGTCAGTTTAAAAAAAATATTTTACAGCGAAAACACAACATATATTTATGTTATACCACCACCAAACCAAAGAAAAACGCAGCCATTTTTTCCAGCCAAAGATAAAATCACAAAAGCAGGATTATAAATAAAATGAATCACTAACCTTTTGAAAATCTTCATCAGATGACAGTCATCTGACATGTTACACAGTACATTTATGTTTTGTTCGATAATATGCATTTTTATATCCACAAATCTCGGTTGACATTAACAAAATATCCAGAGGAATTATAGAAAGCTATGCCAGATAACAGAAATACTCAGCATAAACTTTGACTAAAGATACATGTTCTACATATAATTAAAGAAGATGGTTCTTAATGCAACCGCTGTGTCAGATTTTTTTTAAACGTTACGGAAAAAGCCTAACATTGCAATAATCTGAGATGGCGCTCAGACGTAACAATATTTCTCCGCCATGTTGGAGTCAACTTAAATGGCTGAAATTACAACATAAATATTCCCTTACCTTTGATGATCTTTCATCAGAATGTAGTGCAAGGAGTCCCAGTTCCACAATAAATCGTTGTTTTGTTCCATAATATCCATTACTAGTGTCCAAGTAGCTGCATTTGCTATCACTTTTAGCTCACGTGCCCAAAAACTGACTGCTGGTCCAAGAACTCGCACGAACACTTCCAAAAGATATATTCCAGGTCGATTAAACTGGTCAAACTGATTCTGTACTTAATCTTCAGGATGTTATTATCATATATATCCAATAACTTTCCAACCGGATCATTCATTTTCATCTGGGGCCGATTGGAACAGCCGAAGCACCCACAGAGATGCGCCACAGCAAAATGGCATTCTGTTGCGACACTGACTATTTTCCCTCTCATTTGGTCAAAGTTCACAGCAAATGCTCCATTATATTTTCTACTGAATGAGGACATCTAGTGGAAGGCGTAGGAAGTGCTTCCAGATCCATATCTTGTTGGGAAAGGAGGGGGCGATGACGTCAAAGTTGCCCCAACTTTCAGAATTTCAAAACTTGTTTGGAAGATTGTCTGCCCTATGAGTTCTGTTATACTCAGACATAATTCAAACAGTTTTAGTAACTTCGGAGTGTTTTCTATCCAATAGTAATAATAATATGCATATATTAGCAATCTAGGACAGAGTTTGATGCAGTTCACTATGGGCACGCAATCCATCCAAAGTGAAAATGCTGCCCCCTATCCCCATGAAGTGTAGAGACAAACATTTGTGCATATTTTTTTGTCATTAAGTTAATTTACAGAAATCGCTAGTTAGCAAGTTACCTGACTAGCTAACATGAGCTAGTGTTAGGAGAATGAATTTGTAATTTGTGTTGAATAATGTTTTACGGACTCCTGAGAACCAGCAAACCAGGCTGACGTCTTGTGAAACAGTGGATGTAAAGAATCTAGCTAGCTAAAGCATTTATTGCAAATTGAATGTACAATTGTGTAAGCTTGCCTTGCAATGCAGCTGAAGTAACATAGCTAGCTAACTATTTACCTGCTTATTGTGTAGTTGAGGATACAAATAACTGTATGCCTACAGATGTGTAGCTAGCTACAGTATGTAGCCAATCTGTGTATGGACCCTGAAACATTTGGTATGAATATTAGTTCAGAAGCTATCTATGAACCTCTGCTATCATAGTTGTTGTATCAACTTCAAGTCTGGAGGTATTGAAGCCTATGGATAGAGTAGAGTAGGATATAATAACTTTGTGACTTTATTGTGCCAAGGATGCAAGTCCTATATACATGTACTGTAGTTATTATCATGCATTAGATTCCCACATTGAATATATTTCACTGATCATGTACTCTTCCATGGCAAATAAAGGTGCGGTTCAGGTATGAATCTCTGAGACATTATTTTTCAGTCATATCAAACTCCATTACTTGAATGATGCTGTGTCTGCATGTATGTATTTCAATTATACACTTCAACAGTGTTTACCACTCCTGCTCCTGGGACATCCATGATTACACATTGTAACTATGCAATAGACTAGAAACATGATTGATTTGTAATTCATATATACAGAAAAAAACTATGCATATCCCTTCATCTGCATTAATCTAAGGACACAGGATAGTATTCAATGAGATACTTAATTTCAACCGGTGGAGAATGTGAAACACTTTATTGAAATAAGTTCATCATCCAGGTGTTATGCATTATAATTATGATAATTGTACATTATAAATACAAGTTCAATCTGTACTTCAATGCACATATGGTGTGCGTTATAAAACGAGGAAGAAAGACTAGGGGAGAGAGGTGTAAAATGACAGAAAGGGAAAGAGGTAAAACAGCCTATGATTAATGAATTACAGTGATACACCAATATTCTCTCAGTTCATCACAATTGCGGTGTCACCAAACCAGCCTTAGGCCCCCAGTTGGCCCAAAGGTTATCTTAAGAGTGGGTGAGGTGGCAATGATGGGACTGGCTTCCTCTCTCACATCAAAACATACCTGCAGACGAGTGACATGATACAGAGAGAGCATGATTAAGCCTTGTTTTTTTATTATAACACGGTCAGTCATCATCATCATCAGGTGGTGAAATGCAAAACTGACCTTGGATCATTAACTCTGGGGCTACATCTCTGTCTGTATTTCAATGTAAAGCATCTCTTTAATAATACTTCCTGTTGACCCAACCAAGTGACCTCTCACCTATGATCATGAAGTTTCCTCTGTATCAGCCATTTCAAATGCGGGAGGGGTTCACCAAAACAGCTGATTTAACTTGTTATGGCTGCAATCCCAATATCGGGATAAGTGTAATCAACAACCGCTGAATAGCTTAGCGCTACATACAATAAATATTACAATAAATATTTAGATTCATGAAATCACAAGTGCAATATAGGAAAAAACAGCTTAACCTTTTGTTAATCCACTTGTCGTGTCAGATTTTGAAATTATTTTGATAATTTGATGATCTTCGGATGTTTTCACTCACGAGACTCCCAGTTACACAACAAATGTTCCTTTTGTTCCGTAAAGATTTATGTTTAGAACCAAAATACCTCTGTTTGTTACGTTATGTTCAGAAATCCACAGGAAAGAGCGGTCACGACAATGCAGATAAATACCAAATAGTTTCCATAATGTCCACAGAAACATGTCAAACGTTTTTTATAATCACTCCTCAGGTTGTTTTTAAAATATATAATCGATTAATATATCAACCGCAAATGTCTTTCACAGTAGGAGAGGGGAAAACAATGGCTGTCCAAATTCTGTTGCGCGAGCAAAACTCATGTGACCACTTGACGCAAAGTTATCGTTCTGGCTAATTTTCCTAAATAAAAGCCTGAAACTGTCTGAAGACTGACACCTTGAGGAAGCGATAGGAAAAGGAATCTGGTTCATACCCCTTTTAAATCCAGCAAAAGGAGGCTATGGAACATGGAGTTTTCAAAATAGAAGCCACTTTCTGTTTTGGTTTTCCTCAGGGTTTCGCCTGCAATATCAGTTCTGTTATACTCACAGACAATATTTTGACAGTTTTGTAAACTTTAGAGTTTTCTATCCAATACTAATAATAATATGCATATATTAGCAACTGAGACTGAGGAGCTGGCCGTTTACAATGGGCACCTTTTCATCCAAGCTACTCAATACTGCCCCTGCAGCCATAACAAGTTAACCTAGAGGATTTAGGGAGAAGGGGGAGAGGGATGAAGTGAAGAAGAGAGACTTATTGTGTGTGTGTGTGGTCTCACCTGGTGTCTACACGAAGTGGCTACAGAGTACTTTATGGGTGAGCACTCTGGAGCAGGTTTTCATCAAATATCGCTCTGTACATCTTCCCCTTGATCCTGACTAGTCTCCCAGTCCCTGCCGCTGAAATAAATCCCCAAAGCATGATGCTGCCATCACCAATATTCACGGTAGGGACGGTGCCAGGTCTCCTCCAGACGTGAATGGCATTGAGGCCAAAGAGTTCAATCTTGGTTTCATCTAAACAGAGAATCTTTTTTTTGTTGGTCAGAGTCCTTTAGGTGCCTTTTGAAAAACTCCAAGTTGGCTGTCATGTGCCTTTTATTGAGGAGTGGCTTCCGTTCTGCCACTCTAGCATAAAGGTATGATTGGTGGCGTGCTGCAGAGATTGTTGTCCTTCTGGAAGGTTCTCCCAATTCCACAGAGGAACTCCGGAGCTCTGTCTCCCTGACCAAGGCCCAACTCCCCAGATTTCTCAGTTTGGCTGGGCGGCCAGCTCTAGGAAATGTCTTGGTGTTTCCAATCTTCTGCCATTTAAGAATGATGGAGCCTACTGTGTTCTAGGGGACCTTCAATGCTGCAGAATGTTGTTGGTACCCTTCCCCAGATCTGTGCCTCGACACAATCCTTTCTAGAACCTCTACGTACAATTCCTTCGACGTCATGGCTCGGTTTTTGCTCGGACATGCACTGCCAACTATGGGACAGGTGTGTGCCTTTCCAAATCATTTCCAATCAATTGAATTTACCACAGGTGGACTCCAGTCAAGTTGTATAAACATCTCAAGGATGACCAATAGAAAAATGATTCACCAGGGCTCAATTTTGATAAGGTATATTTGTTTTACATTTTTAATACATTTGCAACATTTTCTAAAAACCTGTTTTCGTTTCATCATTATGGGGTTGTGTGTGTAGATTGATGAGGATGTTTTTTCCCCCTTTTAAATTAAGGTAACAAAATGTGGAACAAGTCAATGGATCTGAATACTTAACGAATGCATTGTATTTATATGGTAGCGTTCATGTTAACCCATCAGCATAGCCAGTATTTACAGTATATGGTAGTGTTAATAATGTTACCTCATCAGGATAGCGTCATATCTCTCCTCCTTTTTACCATTAACAAGCATACGAATTGTCATTCACCTATTAACTTCAGCCACTAAGACTGCGACAATGCTTGCTGATTAACCTATGGGCTCACTCGTGCAATAATACTAATATGTCAACTCAACCCTTGTCTCTCAATTGCTGTTTTGCAGCACCAGTCTTCCAACGATCATCCACCTTCCTACCACCAGCAACTGAAGGCCCTTCATCAGAACCTGTCATTAGGATCTGGCTCAGAGGAGTATACCTTGGAGACAAGGCCATACCCCAAACTGTTCAATAAAATTTGTTTCTGTACTCGATTGCCTAATTTGTAAGGTGGAAAACTTTTATTTATGCCTTTACCTCCCCAAAATGTAGACTCTCTTTTTTAACAAATCAAAAACGGAAAAATTGGGCGTGCAAAATTATTCAGCCCCCTTAAGTTAATACTTTCTAGAGCCACCTTTTGCTGCGATTACACCTGTAAGTTGCTTGGTGTATGTCTCTATCAGTTTTGCACATCGAGAGACTGAAAGTTTTTCCCATTCCAACTTGCAAAACAGCTTGAGCTCAGTGAGGTTGGATGGAGAGCATTTGTGAACAGCAGTTTTCAGTTCTTTCCACAGATTCTCGATTGGATTCAGGTCTGGACTTTGACTTGGCCATTCTAACATCTGGATATGTTTATTTTGAACCATTCCATTGTAGATTTTGCTTTATGTTTTGGATCATTGTCTTTTTGGAAGACAAATCTCCGTCCCAGTCTCAGGTCTTTTGCAGACTCCATCAGGTTTTCTTCCAGAATGGTCCTGTATTTGGCTCCATCCATCTTCCCATCAATTTTAACCACCTTCCCTGTCCCTGCTGAAGAAAAGCAGTCCCAAACCATGATGCTGCCACCACCATGTTTGACAGTGGGGATGGTGGGTTCAGGGTGATGAGCTGTGTTGCTTTTACGCCAAACATAACGTTTTGCATTGTTGCCAAAAAGTTCAATTTTGGTTTCATCTGACCAGAGCACCTTCTTCCACATGTTTGGTGTGTCTCCCAGGTGGCTTGTGGCAAACTTTAAACGGCACATTTTATGGATATCTTTAAGAAATGCCTTTCTTCTTGCCACTCTTCCATAAAGACCAGATTTGTGCAATAAACGACTGATTGTTGTCCTATGGACAGAGTCTCCCACCTCAGCTGTAGGTCTCTGCAGTTCATCCAGAGTGATCATGGGCCTCTTGGCTGCATCTCTGATCAGTCTTCTCCTTGTATGAGCTGAAAGTTTAGAGGGACGGCCAGGTCTTGGTAGATTTGCAGTGGTCTGATATTCCTTCCATTTCAATATTATCGCTTGCACAGTGCTCCTTGGGATGTTTAAAGCTTGGGAAATCTTTTTGTATCCAAATCCGGCTTTAAACTTCTTCACAACAGTATCTCGGACCTGCCTGGTGTGTTCGTTGTTCATCATGATGCTCTCTGCGCTTTTAACGGACCTCTGAGACTATCACAGTGCAGGTGCATTTATACTGAGACTTGATTACACACAGGTGGATTGTATTTATCATCATTAGTCATTTAGGTCAACATTGGATCATTCAGAGATCCTCACTGAACTTCTGGAGAGAGTTTGCTGCACTGAAAGTAAAGGGGCTGAATAATTTTGCACGCCCAATTTTTCAGTTTTTGATTTGTTAAAAAAGTTTGAAATATCCAATAAATGTCGTTCCACTTCATGATTGTGTCCCACTTGTTGATTCTTCACAAGAAAATGCAGTTTTATATCTTTATGTTTGAAGCCTGAAATGTGGCAAAAGGTCGAAAAGTTCAAGGGGGCCGAATACTTTCGCAAGGCACTGTACATCCCAAATGGCACCCTATTCCCAATATAGTGCACTACTTTAGAACAGAGTCCTATGGGCCCTACGTTGTTATTTGGGACACAGCCTCGCTAAATGTAAACAGTGCACCACATTATTGCATGCAGAGAAGAATTCAGCAATACCTGCTAATTATCAAAATCCAGTAGAGACGTTAAATTCTACAACCACCTAAAAGGAAGCGATTCACAAACCTTCCATAACAAAGCCATCACCTACAGAGAATGAACCTGGAGAAGATTCCCTAAGCAAGCTGGTCCTGGGACCCCTCTCAAGGGAAGACAGGATATGTGCATACTGCCCAGAAAATGAGGTGGAAACTGAGCTGCACTTCCTAACCTACTGCCAAATGTATTACCATATTAGAGACATATTTACACAGAACGACAAAGAATTTGAAAACAAATACCATTTTGATAAACTCCCATTCTATTGGGTGAAATATCACATTGTGCAATCACAGCACCGAGATTTGTGACCTGGTGCCACAAGAAAAGGGCAACCAGTGAAGAACAAACACCATTGTAAACACAACCTATATTTATGTTTATTTAATTTCCCTTTTGTACTTACACATTATTACAACACTGTATATAGACATATGATATTTGAAATATCTCTATGCTTTTGGAACTTTGGTTTATTATCCATTTCACTTGCTTCGGCAATGTAAACATATGGTTCCAATGCAAATAAAGTCCCTTAAATTGAAATTGAGGAAAAAGGAGATGAAGCCATCACTAAGAGGAAGAGAAAGAGGTAGTGGCAGAGTCAGAAACATGGAATTTAAAAGGGGTGTGGACTTTTCACCTATAGGTGGTTCCATTCAGCTATAGCTAACTGTATCTCAGTGTGTTAGAAGATATAGTGTGAATCCAATCAAAATCCCTTTTGATTTAAAAAACTTTAGGGCTCGGTTTCCTGTCAGCAGGACACCTGTCGACAACTTCCGGTGAAATCGGAGGGTGCGCAATTCAAATAAATAATCATACAAATGATGGATATTAAGCATTTAGGTACATACACAAGTGTCTTATATTGGTTAAAAGCTTAAAGTCTTGTTCATCTAACTGCATTGTCCGATTTACCATATGCTTTACAGAAAAAGCATGCCATGCGATTGTTTGAGGACGGCGTCCCACATCAAAATATTTTTCAACCAGCACAGGCTGGTTCACTTACTTTTTGAAAATCTTCCTCTGATTTGCAATACAAAGGGTCGCAGCTACAACATGCATGGTCGTTTTGTTAGATAAAATCCTTCTATAAATCCCAAAAAGTCAGTTTATAGTTGGTGCCATCGATTTGAGTAGTCCACTCATTCAACATGCAGAAAAAGG
Organism: Oncorhynchus masou masou; assembly: GCF_036934945.1. NCBI lineage: Eukaryota > Metazoa > Chordata > Actinopteri > Salmoniformes > Salmonidae > Oncorhynchus > Oncorhynchus masou. The sequence continues at coordinate 59,263,141 of NC_088233.1, read as the reverse complement.
AAACCAAAAAGCTACTGCTAAACTTCGTTAAAACAAGTCAAAATATGTTTAGATTTTATTCTCAGCTACCCTAAAAGGTGGAAAAGGTGGAAGAGGTGGAAAAGCTGGAAAAATAGTTTCCTAGGGTTAGAGGCAAAAGCTTGAAATTTAGAGTGATAGAAAGTGGATACAGAGGAAGAGAAAGTAGAGGGAAGGAGTGAAAGGATGATATGTTCTACAGAAGTAGTTTTCCTCCATTTTCACTCAGCTGCCCGCTGGCCTGTTCTGCAAGCTTGCGAAGAGCTTCCACAGAGCAGGAGGGGAAGGCCGAGCCGGCAGGGAGGAAAAGGGATAGTGCGAGTCATAGGATGCAGGAAAGTTAGGAGATTATTATCGAAGAGGCAGGAGGGAGAAGAATTTAGCAGAAAATATTATATAATAAAAGAGGAGAGAGTAGTGGGAGAGCGAGAGCGAAGATTTGATGGCACATGACCATCTGTGGAGGGACTGAGTTGCTCGGGTTGGAGGAATGGGACACCGAAAGGAAACGAAGTAGTGATCAAAGACCTGGAGGGGGGTTGCAGTGAGAAGTAAACGTACAGCCTCTAGTATTTATATTCATTATGTATCCCCATTTAGCTGCTGCCAAGGTAAAATTAAGGCAATTTTAAAAACATTACAATACATTCACAACTGATTTCACAACACATTAAGTGTGTGCCCTCAGGCCCCTATTCTACTATATATTTAACCTTTTTAATTAGTTAAGAACACATTTTATTTACAATGACTGCCTACCCCGGCTAAACCCTCCCGTAACGCGGATGACGCTGAGCCAATTGTGCGCCGCCCTATGGCACTCCTGATCACGGCCAGTTGTGATACAGCCCGAGATCGAACCAGGGTCTGTAGTCACGTCTCTAGCACTGAGATGCAGTGCCTTAGACCACTGCATCACTCGGGAGCTACCATATACAGTGGGGCAAAAAAGTATTTAGTCAGCCACCAATTGGTACACTTCAACTATGAGAGACAAAATGAGAAAAAATCCAGAAAATCACATTGTAGGATTTTTAATGAATTTATTTGCAAATTATGGTGGAAAATAAGTATTTGGTCAATAACAAAAGTTTATCTCAATACTTTGTTATACACCCTTTGTTGGAAATGACAGAGGGCAAAAGTTTTCTGTAAGTCTTCACAAAGTTTTCACACACTGTTGCTGGTATTTTGGCCCATTCCTCCATGCAGATCTCCTCTAGAGCAGTGATGTTTTGGGGCTGTTGCTGGGCAACACGGCCTTTCAACTCCCTCCAAAGATTTTCTGTGGGGTTGAGATCTGCAGACTGGCTCGGCCACTCCAGGACCTTGAAATGCTTCTTACGAAGCCACTCCTTCGTTGCCCGGGCGTTGTGTTTGGGATCATTGTCATGCTGAAAGACCCAGCCACGTTTCATCTTCAATGGGGCGGCAGGGTAGCCTAGTGACCGATAGGTTGCAAGTTCAAATCCTTGAGCTGACAAGGTACAAATCTGTCATTCTGCCCCTGAACAGGCAGTTAACCCACTGTTCCTAGGCTGTCATTGAAAATAAGAACTTGTTCTTAACTGACTTGCCTAGTAAAATAAAAAAACTGACTGTTTGAGGTTGTGGACAGGTGTCTTTTATACTGATAACAAGTTCAAACAGGTGCCATTAATACAGGTAACGAGTGGAGGACAGAGGAGCCTCATAAAGAACAAGTTCCACCATAATTTGCAAATAAATTCATAAAAAATCCTACAATGTGATAATCTGGATTATTTTTCACATTTTGTCTGTCATGTCTGTACCCATGATGAAAATGACAGGCCTTTCTCATCTTTTAAGGGGGAGAACTTGCACAATTGGTGGCTGACTAAATACTTTTTTGCCCCACTGTATCTACAACACAAAATCCATGTGTGTCTGTGGAGGCTGGTGACTTGAAAATGGAGGATGATGGGAGACCCACGGTATAGGTGCGGAACGCACAGACGACAAAGTGTATTTCAAAAATCAAAAACTAATTATTTTAACCTAAACCTTTTAATAAAGATATTTAAAGTACAATATTATGGGGAATGGGATTGAGAGGGCTACTTACACAGTGTTGGAAAGGGATCACAGCAGTGATTGAATGAGGGTATGAGGCATGATTTTAGGTGTTCAGAGGCTTGAAAATCTATTTTTATTGGTCACATACACGTTATTAGCAGATGTTTCTGCGGGTGTATCGAAATGCTTTGTGCTTCTAGCTCCGACAGTGCACTACTTATCTACCAAATTGCACATTATATACCCAATACACACACATTTAAGTAGGAATGAATTAAGACTATATACATATATGGATGGGCGATGTCAGTGGAACGGACTATGATACAGTAGAATAGTATAGAAAACAGTATATACATATGAAATGAGTAATGCAAGCTATATAAACATTGTTAAGTGACTAAGATACCGTAGAATAGTATAGAATACAGTATATACAAATGAGATGAGTAATGCCAGATATGTAAATATTATTAAAGTGTCTAGTGTTCCATACCTTAAAGTGGCCAGTAATTTCTAGTCTATGCCTTTAGGCAGCAGCCTCCAATGTGCTAGTGATGGCTGTTTAACAGTCTGATGGCCTTGAGGTAGAAGCTATTTTTCAGTCTCTCGGTCCCAGCTTTGATGCACCTGTACTGACCTTGCCTTCTGAATGATAGTGGGGTGAACAAGCAGTGGCTCAGGTGGTTGATGTCCTTGATGATCTTTTTGGCCTTTATGTGACATTGGGTGCTGTAGGTGTCCTGGAGGGCGGGAAGTTGGGTAGACCGCACCACCCCCTGGAGAGCCTTGCAGTTGCGGGTGGTGCAGTTGCCGTACCAGGTGGTGTTACAGCCCGACAGGATCCTTTCAATTGATCATCTGTAAATTTTGAGAGATTTAGGTGACACAACAAATTTCTTCAACCTCAGGAGGCTAAAGAGGCTCTGTTGTGCCTTCACCACACTGTCTGTGTGGGTGGTCCATTTCAGTTTGTCAGTGATGTGTGCACCAAGGAACTTGAAGCTTTCCACCTTCTTTTTCCACTGCGGTCCCTTTTATGTACAATTGAAGTCGGAAGTTTACATACACTGGAGTTATTAAAACTCGTTGTTCAACCACTACACACATTTCTTGTTAACAAAGCAATATGTTGGCCAAGTCGGTAAGGACATCTACTTTGTGCATGACACAAGTAATTTTTCCAACAATTGTTTACAGACAGATTATTTCACTGTATCACAAGTTTACATACACTAAGTTGACTGTGCCTTTACACAGCTTGGAAAATTCCAGAAAATTAGGTGCCTTTAGAAGCTTCTGATAGGCTAATTGACATTTTTCAGTTAATTGGAGGTGTACCTGTGGATGTATTTCAAGTCCTACCTTCAAACTCAGTGCCTCTTTGCTTGACATCATGGGGAAATCAAAAGAAATCAGCGAAGACCTCAGAAAATAAATTGTAGACCTCCACAAGTCTGGTTTGTCTTTGGGAGCAATTTCCAAACGCCTGAAAGTACCACGTCATCTGTACAAATAATAGTACGCAAGTATAAACACCATGGGACCAGGCAGCCGTCATACCGCTCAGGAAGGAGACGCGTACTGTCTCCTAGAGATGAACATACTTTGGTGCGAAACGTGCAAATCAATCCCAGAACAACAGCAAAGGACCTTGTGAAGATGCTGGAGGAAACAGGTACAAAAGTATGTATATCCACAGTAAAATGAATCCTATATCGACATAACCTGAAATGCCGCTCAGCAAGGAAGTAGCCAGTGCTCCAAAACCGCCATAAAAAAGCCAATCTGCAGTTTGCAACTGCACATGGGGAGAAATATCGTACTTTTTTGAGAAATGTCTCTGGTCTGATGAAACAAAAATAGAACTGTTTGGCCATGATGACCATCGTTATGTTTGGAGGAAAAAGGGGGAGGCTTGCATGCCGAAGAACACCATCCCAACCGTGAAGCACGGGGGTGGCACCATCATGTTGTGGGTGTGCTTTGTTGTCGGTGGAACTGGTGCACTACACAAAATAGATGGCATTATGAGGCAGGAAAATTATGTGGATATATTGAAACAACATCTCAAGACATCAGTCAGGAAGTTTAAGCTTGGTCGCAAATGGGTCTTCCTGTCACGCCCTGACCTTAGACATCTGTTTTCTTTATGTTTTGGTTAGGTCAGGGCGTGACTAGGGTGGGTACGCTAATTTTTGTATTGTCTAGGGTTTTTGTAGGTCTAGGTGATTTGTATGTCTATGGTGGCCTGATATGGTTTCCAATCAGAGGCAGCTGTTTAACGTTGTCTCTGATTTACATTTACATTTAAGTCATTTAGCAGACGCTCTATGATTGGGGGATCATATTTAGGTAGCCATTTCCCTTTGGTGTTTGTGGGATCTTGTCTATGCGAAGTTGCCTGTCAGCACTCTTTTGTATAGCTTCACGTTTCGTTTTGTTATTTTGTTCAGTGTTTCATTCTTTAACTAAATAATAATGTACGTATACCACGCTGCACCTTGGTCCGATCCATATAACGAACTTGACACTTCCAAATTGACAATGACCCCAAGAATACTTCCAAAGCTGTGTTAAAATGGTTTAATGACAACAAAGTCAAGGTATTGGAGTGGCCATCACAAAGCCCTGACCTGAATCCCATAGAACATTTGTGTGCAAGCCAGGAGGCCTATAAACCTGACTCAGTTACACCAGCTCTGTCAGGAGGAATGGGCCATAATTCACCCAACTTATTGTGGGAAGCTTGTGGAAGTCTCCCCGAAGCATTTGACCCAAGTTAATTAAACAATTTAAAGGCAATGCTACCAAAAACTAATTAAGTATGTAAACATCTCAGCCACTGGGAATGTGATGAAAGAAATAAAAGCTGAAATAGATCATTCTCTGTGCTATTATTCTGACATATCACATTTTTAAAATAAAGTGGTGAATCTTAAATAACCTAAAACAGGGCATTTTTCCTCGGACTAAATGCCAGGAATTGTGAAAAGCAGAGCTTGAATATATTTGGCTAAGGTGTATGTAAACTTCCAGCTTCAACTGTAGATAGGGGGGTGCACAATCATCTCCTTTGTTTTGTTGAAGTTGAATGTTTTCCAGGCACCACACTCCCAGAGCCCTCACCTTCTCTTTGTAGGCTGTCTCGTCATCATTGGTAATCAAGCCTACTACTATTGTGGTTGGCCACACAAGCTCACAGAATGAGCCAGGAGAAAGCAGTCTGCACGAATCCATAGTGCCAACTGTAAAGTTTGGTGGTGGAGGAATAATGGTCCAATGAAAGGGAATCTTAACGCTACAGCATATTTTGACATTCTAGACGTCTCTGTGCTTCCAAATTTGTGCAACAGTTTGAGGAACGCCCTTTCCTGATTCAGCATGACAATACCATTGTGCACAAAGTGAAGCACATACAGAAAAGGTTTGTTGAGATCAGAGTGGAAGAACTTGACTGGCCTGCACAGAGCTCTAACCTCAACCCCATCAAACACCTTTATGATGAAATGGAACACCGACTGTGAGCCAGGCCTAATCGCCCAACATAAGGGCCCGACCTTACTAATGCTCTTGTGGTTGAATGGAAGCAAGTCCCCGCAGCATTGATCCAACATCTAGTGGAAAGCATTCACAGAAAGGTGGAGGCTGTTAGAGCAGCAAAGAGGGGACCAACTCCATCTTAATGCCCAAGATTTTGGAACGAGATGTTTGACGAGCAGGTGTCTACACAGCTTTGGTCATGTAGTGTATCTGAATATGTCCAAAAACATTGAGTTGACCAATGTTAAGATAAAGGTTTAAAAAAAAATTTGTTATAAAACAATATTTGTTTATATAAAATTATGAAATATTTTGACAACCCTGTTTGGAAGCTTTTAAATTATATCAATTGCAACCATTTATCTTGTCCAGTGATGAAGACCTGGATGTCTCATGGTTTGGTAGGGTATGCAAAATGGGTCAACTTTGAGGACCTTTAATGTTTTAGCATTCAGGTCTAAAAAGTAACTTTCTAGTCATGTCTACAATGGGCAAATATACAGTACCTTCAGAAAGTAATCATACCAGTTGCCTTACTCCACATTTTGTTGTATTACAGCACAGCCATCTACACACAATAACCGATAATGACAAAGTGAAAACTTTTCAAAAATTAAATTTTACCTTTATTTAACCAGGCAAGTCATTTAAGAACTATTTCTTATTTTCAATGATGACCTCAGAACAGTGGGTTAACTGCCTGTTCAGGGGCAGAACGACAGATTTGTACCTTGTCAGCTCGGGGGTTTGAACTTGCAACCTTCCGGTCACTAGTCCAACGCTCTAACCACTAGGCTACCCTAATACAGAAATACACATCTCATTTACATAAGTATTCAAACCCCTGAGTCAGTCATTTGTTGAAGCACCTTTGGCAGTGATTACAACTGTGCATATAAAGTCTAAGAGCTTTGCACAACTGGATTGTACAATATTTGCACATTATTATTATTATTTTCAAAATTGGTTGTTTATCACTGCTAGACAACCATTTAAGTCTTGCAATAGATTTTCAGACAGACAAATTCACTTTTCAGGAGGACTATAACATAAAACATAAGGCCAAATATACACTGGATTTGCTTACCAAGAAGACACTGAATGTTCATGAGTGGCCTAGTTACAGTTTTGACTTAAAATCGTCTGGAAAATCTATGGCAAGACTTGAAAATGTCTGTTTAGCAATGATCAACAACCAACTTGACAGAGCTTGACAAATATCTTGAAGAATAATGGGAAAATATTGTACAATCCAGGTGTGCAAAGCTCTTAGAGACTTGCCCAGAAATATGCACCACTGTAATCGCTGCCAAAGGTGATTCTAACATGTATTGACTACGGGGGTTGAATACTTATCTAAAGTGTTTAATATACAGTACCAGTCAAAAGTTTGGACACACCTACTACTCATTCAAGGATTTTTATTTTTACTATTTTCTACATTGTAGAATAATAGTGAACACATCCAAACTATGAAATAACACATATGGAATCATGTAGTAACCAGAAAAGTGTTAACGTCTTATGGCTGGTGGCAGTATTGAGTAGCTTGGATGAATAAGGTGCCCAGAGTAAACTGCCTGCTACTTTGTCCCAGTTGCTAATATATGCATATTAGTAGTATTGGATAGAAAACACACTGAAGTTTCTAAAACTGTTTGAATGATGTCTGTGAGTATAACAGAACTCATATGGCAGTCAAAAACCTGAGAAATGTTCAACCAGGAAGTGGGAAATCTGAGGTTGGTTCTCATTCCCTATTGAAGATAGTGGGATATTGGTCATGTTGCACTTCCTAAGGCTTCCACTAGATGTCAACCGTCTTTTGAAACTTGTTGTAGGCTTCTACTGTAAAGGAGGGGCTCATAAGGGCTCTTTGAGTCAGTGGTTTGGCAGAGTGCCACAGGCTCGTGACGCTCGTTCATGTGAGAGGTAGCTCCCGTTCCATTGCTTTTCTGAAGACAAAGGAATTGAAGTAATATGTTAAAAACATCCTAAAGATTGATTCTATACATCGTTTGACATGTTTCTACGGGCTGTAACTGTAATTCTAACTTTTTGACATTTCTTCTGCAACTAGTGAACGTGCTTCATGACTTTGGATTTGTTTACAAAACGCGCTAACAAAAGTAGCTATTTGGACATAAATGATGGACATTATCAAACAAAACAAACATTTATTGTGGAATTGGGATTCCTGGGAGTGCATTCTGATGAAGATCATCAAAGGTAAGTGAATATTTATAATGGTATTTCTGACTCCTGTTGACTGCACAATATGGCAGAAATCTTTTTGGCTTGTTAGGTCTCTGAGCGCAGTACTCAGATTATTGCATGGTTTGCTTTTGCCGTAAAGCTTTTTTAAAATCTAACACAGCGGTTGCATTAAGAAGTGCATCTAAAATTCCATGCATAACACTTGTATGGCTCTGAACTAACAATCGTTTGTGGTGCTTTCGCTGAAAAGCCTATTTAAAAATCGGACACTGTGGTGGGATTAACAACAAGATTACCTTTAAAATGGTATAAAATACTTGTATGTTTGAGGAATTTTAATTTTGAGATTTCTGTTTGAATTTGGCGCCCTGCACTTTCACTGGCTGTTGTCATATTGATGATCCCATGAACGGGATCTCAGCCTTATCAAAATGTTTGATTCTTAAAAGTAGCCACCCTTTGCCTTGATGACAGCTTTGCACACGCTTGGCATTCGCTCAACCAGCTTCATGAGAAATGCTTTTCCAACCGTCTTGAAGGAGTTCCCACATATGCTGAGCAGTTGATGGCTGCTTATCCTTCACTCTACGGTCCAACTCATCCCAAACCATCTCAAACTGGGTTGAGGTTGGGTGATTGTGGCGGCCACAAATAGACCTTACACCACTTGGTGGTGTGTTTTGGTCATTGTCCCATTGAAAAACAAATGATAGTCCCACTAAGTGCAAACCAGATGGGATTGCGTATCGCTGCAGAATTCTGTGGTAGCCATGCTGTTTAAGTATGCCTTGAATTCTAAATAAATCACAGATGGTGTCACCAACAAAGCACCCCTACACCTCCTCCCCATTCTTAACAGTGGGAACCACACATGCAGAGATCATCCATTCACCTACTCTGAGTCTCACAAACACACGGCGGTTTGAACCAAAAGTCGCAAATTTGGACTCATCAGACCAAAGGACAGATTTCCACCAGTCTTATGTCCAATGCTCATGTTTCTTGGCCCAAACAAGTCTCTTCTTCTTATTGGTGTCCTTTAGTAGTGGTTGCTTTGCAGCAAATCAACCACAAATGCCTGATTCATGTAGTCTCCTCTGAACATTTGATGTTGAGATGTGTCTGTTACTTGAACTCTGACATTTATTTGGGCTCCAATTTCTGAGGCTGGTAACTCTAATGAACTTCTCCTCTGCAGTAGAGGTAAATATGTGTCTTCTTTTGCTGTGGCGGTCCTCATGAGAGCCAATTTCATCATAGCGCTTGATGATTTTTGCGACTGCACTTGAAGAAACGTTCAAAATTCTTTACATTTTCCAGATTGATTGATCTTCATGTCTTAAAGTAAAGATGGACTGTCATTTCACTTTGCTTATTTGAGCTGTTTTTGTACTAATAAGGACTTTTACCCAATAAGGTTATCTTCTGTGTACCACCCCTACCTTGTCACAACACAACTGATTGGCTCGAACACAATAAGGAAAGACATTCCACAAATTAACATTTAAGAAGGCACACCTGTTAATTGAAATTCATTCCAGGTGACTAACTTGTGAAGCTGGTTGAGAGAATGCCAAGTGTGCAAAGCTGTCATCAAGGCAAAGGGTGACTATTTTATTTGTTTTACATTCTTTTGGTTACTACATGATCCCATATGTGTTATTCCATAGTTTTGATGTCTTCCCTATTATTCTACAATGTCCAGAAAAACCCTGGAATGAGTAGGTGTGTCCAAACTTTTGACTGGTACTGTATATGTTGTTTTTTCTTTCACATATTATGTTCTGTAGATCGTTGACAAACAATGACATTTAAATACATTTTAATCCCACTTTGTAACACTTCAAAATGTGGAGAAAAGTAACGGTGTGTGAATAATTTCTGAAGGCACTGTAGGTATGTCTAAAACAAGGTGTTGTCTCTTGAATGTTCTCTATGAGTATCTCTGGTGCATGTGTTCAGTTGGCCCACAGCCATGGTACAGTTACTGACATTGTGATGTGGGCAGAGTGAGAACGGGTGGTGTGAGCAAGTAGGAGTGTTTGTGTTGTGTGTTTTGTGTTCCGTTTCAGACATGAGAGAAGAGAAAACCTCCCATAGTGTTTTCAGACAGCAGTCAATGCAGCTGGGCTTTGAGTGTGTGTGTGTGTGTGTGTGTGTGTGTGTGTGTGTGTGTGTGTGTGTGTGTGTGTGTGTGTGTGTGTGTGTGTGTGTGTGTGTGTGTGTGTGTGTGTGTGTGTGTGTTTTATATAGCAGCAGTGTTACTCAGTCGTGGTCCTTATGGTCCCCTCTCCAATCAGCTTCCTGATCCATCCAATCATGGGCTGGATTGAATCAATTTGTCTTCCTCTATCTGTGATTACAGAAGAGAGGAGCAGCATAGGAGGGAGGGAGAAGTGGAAAAGATATGAAGTAGAGAGAGCGGGAGAGCGAAAGAAAAAGGGAGGGAGGGAGAGGTAGGGAGTAGAGGTCCTCACGGATTCACCTTTACCCAAATACCTGAGACCCGGTCCGTGACCCGAGCGGGTCTGAATCCAGAATTCTAAGTAACGTCACGGGTCTGGGTCAGATCTGATATGATTTTCATGGGTCCGTACAGATCCGAACACGACTGCTGCAGTTGCTTTTCACAAGAGTTGAGCGTGGCAAGTGTAGATCAAATCAAAAACAAATCAGATGTATTTGTCACATACACATGGTTTGCAGATGTTAATGTGAGTGTAGCGAAATGCTTGTGCTTCTAGTTACGAGAATGCAGTAATAACCAATGAGTAATCTAACCTAACAATTCCAAAACTACTACCATATACACACAAGTATAAAGGGATAAAGAATACAGTGGGGCAAAAAAGTATTTAGTCAGCCACCAATTGTGCAAGTTCTCTTGTAGACCTGCACCAGGCTGGGAAGACTGAATCTGCAATGGGTAAGCAACTTGGTTTGAAGAAATCAACTGTGGGAGCAATTATTAGGAAATGCAAGACATACAAGACCACTGATAATCTCCCTCAATCTGGGGCTCCACGCAAGATCTCACCCCGTGGGGTCAAAATGATCACAAGAACGGTGAGCAAAAATCCCACACCACACGGGGGACCTAGTGAATGACCTGCAGAGAGCTGGGACCAAAGTAACAAAGCCTGTCCCCTGCTTAACCTGTTAAATCTATGGGGGCGCTATTTAATTTTTGGATAAAAAGACGTGCCCGTTTTAAGCGCAATATTTTGTCACAAAAAGATGCTTGACTATGCATATAATTGATAGCTTTGGAAAGAAAACACTCTTGACGTTTCCAGAACTGCAAAGATATTGTCTGTGAGTGCCCCAGAACAGAAGCTACAGGCAAAACCAAGATGAAACTGCAACCAGGAAATGAGCAGGATTTTTGAGGCTCTGTTTTTCATTGTCTCTTTATATGGCTGTGAATGCGACAGGAATGAGCCTGCCCTATCTATCGTTTCCCCAAGGTGTCTGCAGCATTGTGACGTATTTGTAGGCATATCATTGGAAGATTGACCATAAGAGACTACATTTGCCAGGTGTCCGCCCGGTGTCCTCCGTCGAAATTGGTGCGTCATCTTCAACTGCACGTCTTTTTCCAAGCGATTCACCGGAGAAAGGAGACTACCACAAACGATATATCAATGAAGAGATATGTGAAAAACACATTGAGGATTGATTCTAAACAGCGTTTGCCGTGTTTCAGTCGATATTATGGAGTTAATTTGGAAAACAGTTCGCCGTTTTGATGACTGAATTTTCGTTTTTTTTTGGTACCCAAATGTGATGTACAAAATGGAGCGATTTCTCCTACACAAAGAATCTTTCAGGAAAAACTGAACATTTGCTGTGTAACTGAGAGTCTCCTCATTGAAAACATCCAAAGTTCTTCAAAGGTAAATGATTTTATTTGAATCCTTTTCTGGTTTTTGTGCAAATGTTGCCCGCTAAATGCTACGCTAAATGCTACGCTAGCTATCACAAATGCTTGTTTTGCTATGGTTCAAAAGCATATTTTGAAAATATGAGATGACAGTGTGGTTAAGAAAAGGCTAAGCTTGAGAGCTAGCACATTAATTTCATTTCATTTGCGATTTTCATAAATAGTTAACGTTACGTTATGCTAATGAGCTAGAGGCTATACCTGGATACAGGTTTTTTTCATAGCCAAACGTGAACAAAACGGAGCGATTTGTCCTACACAAATAATATTTTTTTGAAAAACTGAACATTTGCTATCTAACTGAGAGTCTCCTCATTGAAAACATCTGAAGTTCTTCAAAGGTAAATTATTTTATTTTAATGATTTTCTTGTTTTTGTGAAAATGTTGCTGGCTGAATTCTAGGCTTATAGCTATGCTAGCTATCAACACTCTTACACAAATGCTTGTTTAGCTATGGTTGAAAAGCATATTTTGAAAATCTGAGATGACAGTGTTGTTAACAAAAGTCTAAGCTTGAGAGCAAATATATTTATTTCATTTCATTTGCGATTTTCATGAATAGTTAACGTTGCGTTATGCTAATGAGCTTGAGGCTATAAATAGAAACCCGGATCCGGGATTGCTCGACGCAAGAAGTTAAGCCAGTGCATGTCCAGGCCCATCTGAAGTTTGCTAGAGAGCATTTGGATGATCCAGAAGAAGATTGGGAGAATGTCATATGGTCGGATAAAACCAAAATATAACTTTTTGGTAAAAACTGAACTCGTCGTGTTTGGAGGACAAAGAATGCTGAGTTGCATCCAAAGAACACCATACCTACTGTGAAGCATGGGGGTGGAAACATCATGCTTTGGGGCTGTTTTTCTGCAAAGGGATCAGGAAGACTGATCCGTGTAAAGGAAAGAATGAATGGGGCCATGTATCGTGAGATTTTGAGTGAAAACCTCCTTCCAGCAGCAAGGGCATTGAAGATGTTATTGACCAAATACTTGTTTTCCACCATAATTTGCAAATAAATTCATTAAAAATCCTACAATGTGATTTTCTGGATTTTTTTTCTCATTTTGTCTGTCATAGTTGAAGTGTACCTATGATGAAAATTACAGGCCTCTCTCATCTTTTTAAGTGGGAGAACTTGCACAATTGGCAATTGCCCCACTGTATGTACATAAAGATATATGAATGAGTGATGGTACAGAATGGCATAGGCAAGATGCAGTAGATGGTATCGAGTACAGTATATACATATGAGATGAGTAATGTAGGGTATGTCAACAAAGTGGCATAGTTTAAAGTGGCTAGTGATACATGTATTACCGTAATTTCTGGACTATTAGGTGTACATAAGCCGCACCCACTGAATTTTAAAAGTTACGTATTTTGTACATAATTAAGCCGCACATGTCTATAAGCCGCAGGTGCCTACCGATACATTGAAACAAATGAACTTTACACAGCCTTTAAACGAAACACAGCTTGTAACAAAAATAAATAGGCTTTTAAACGAAACACGGCTTATAACAAAAATAAATAGGCTTTTAAACGAAACACGGCTTGTAACAAAAATAAATAGGCTTTAATGAAACACGGCTTGTAACAAAAATAAAATAAATAGCAGTAAACAGTAGCCTACCAAGAAAGTCATTGGTCACTATCTTCCTTCTTCTGTGCACTGAAACCACTGAAGTCATCTCCTTCGGTGTTGGAGTTGAATAGCCTCAGAATTGCTTCATCCGATGTTGGATCGTTTTCATTGTCGCTCTCGTCACTTTCATCCGGAGGCAAATTCCCTGCTGAGCTCATGCTGCCCACTTCAACACGCAGCTGTCCAGCCTTTCGAAACACGTTGATGATAGTGGATTTTTTGACAATGCTCCACGCTGTCAGGACCCACTGGCCGACTTGACCATAATTTGCTCTTCGCTTTCGGCCTGTTTTAGTGAAGGATTTCTCCCCACTTGTCATCCAAGCCTCCCAGTCGAAGAATCCTCCCAGTCGCTTGCCGTAACACTCTGTATGCCATTCATTTATTAGGCCTTCCGTCAGCCATCCGTTCTTGTTGACTTTCACAACAATTCCTCTCTGGAATTTTTCTTTTGGCATCGTCATGCATTTAAAAATCAGCATCGGTGGAAGCTTTTCTCCCGATGCCGTGCAGCTCAGAACACAGGTGAAGTGCGTTTTTTCATTCCCAGTTGATTTCAGCGTGATGGATGATTCGCCTTTCCTGTTGACAGTCCGAGTGAGAGGCAGGTCAAACGTCAGAGGAACCTCATCCATATTTATGATGTCGTGCGGGCCCGATGGAATGCTACACTATATTTGCATCAGTGAATTTGCGGAAGTTTGAAACGTTTTCCTCCTGCTGACACAGACTCGTCCGTACCCTGATGGACAGGCCTTTACGTCTCATAAATCTTAGACACCACGATGGTCCACCTCTAAAATCCTCAAACTTCATTGCGGTGGCGATTGTTTTGGCTTTCAGTCGGAGCTGCACAGTTGAAACACCTTGGCCGACTGCTCTCTGTGTGTTGACACAGTCTTCAAGCTCATTTTCTAGTTCGGGCCATCTGCTTTTCTTCCCTCTGAAAGCTTTTGTTGTCTTTTTGCACTGAGTCAGTTCCTCACGCTGCTGTTTCCAATGTCTTATCATCGACTCATTAAGGCCAAGCTCCCGTGCAGCAGCTCTATTTCCTTTTCCAATAGCCAGATCGATCGCCTTCAACTTGAAAGCTGCATCATATGCATTTCTCCGTGTCTTTGCCATGATGAGGGTGAAAAAATGACTACCGTAATCTGAATGGTGGGAAGTTTGAGCGCACTCGATTTACGTCACATTATGTGACGGAGCTCAGTTTTTTGGCGGCATGAATCTTGTGAAAGTTGGAAAAATCTATAAATTAGCCGCGTCATTGTATAAGCCGCGAGGTTCAAAGTGTGGGAAAAAAGTAGCGGCATATAGTCCGGAAATTACGGTACATAAAGATGCAGTAGATGATATAGAGTACAGTATATACATATGAGATGAATAATGTAGGATATATAAACATTATATTAAGTAGCATTGTTTAGAGTGGCTAGTGATATATTTTACATCAATTTCCATCAATTCCCATTATTGAAGTGGCTGGAGTGTGTTGGCAGCAGCCGCTCAATGTTAGTGGTGGCTGTTTAACAGTCTGATGGCCTTGAGATAGAAGCTGTTTTTCAGTCTCTCGGTCCCTGTTTTGATGCACCTGTACTGACCTCGCCTTCTGGATGATAGCGGGGTGAACAGGCAGTGGCTCGGGTGGTTGTTGTCCTTGATGATCTTTATGGCCTTCCTGTGACATCGGTGGTGTAGGTGTCCTGGAGGGCAGGTAGTTTGCCCCCGTTGATGCTCTTGATTGTGCATCTATAGAAGCTTGTGAGTGCTTTTGGTGACAAAATCTGCGCTTCTTCATAATGCTGTCTGTGTGGGTGGACCAATTCAGTTTGTCTGTGATGTGTACGCTGAGGAACTTAAAACTTACTACCCTCTCCACTACTGTCCCATTGATGTGGATAGGCGGGTGCTCCCTCTGCTGTTTCCTGAAGTCCACAATCATCTCCTTAGTTTTGTTGATGTTGAGTGTGAGGTTATTTTCCTGACACCACACTCTGAGGGCCCTCACCTCCTTCCTGTAGGCCGTCTCGTCGTTGTTGGTAATCAAGCCTACCACTGTAGTGTTGTTTGCAAACTTGATGATTGAGTTGGAGGCGTGCATGGCCACGCAGTCGTGGGTGAACAGGGAGTACAGGAGAGGGCTCAGAATGCACCCTTGTGGGGCCTCAGTGTTGAGGATCAGCGGGGTGGAGATGTTGTTACCTACACTCACCACCTGGGGGCGGCCCATCAGGAAGTCCAGTACCCAGTTGCACAGGGCGGGGTCGAGACCCAGGGTCTCGAGCTAGATGATGAGTTTGGAGGGTACTATGGTGTTAAATGCTGAGCTGTAGTCGATGAACAGCATTCTCACAATGGTATTCCTCTTGTCCAGATGGGTTTGGGCAGTGTGGTTGAGATTGCATCGTCTGTGGACCTATTTGGGAGGTAAGCAAATTGGAGTGGGTCTAGGGTGTCAGGTAGGGTGGAGGTGATATGGTCCTTGACTAGTCTCTCAAAGCACTTCATGATGACGGAAGTGAGTGCTACGGGGCGGTAGTCGTTTAGCTCAGTTACCTTAGCTTTCTTGGGAACAGGGACGATGGTGGCCCTCTTGAAGCATGTGGGAACAGCAGACAGAGATAAGGATTGATTGAATATGTCCGTAAACACACCAGCCAGCTGGTCTGCGCATGCTCTGAGGATTAGTGAGGTCGGGCACTGATGTTGGGCGATTATGCCCCGCTCGCAGTCGGCGTTAAAATTATTCCCAAAGGTGTTCGATGGGGTTGAGGTCAGGGCTCTGTGCAGGCTAGTCAAATTCTCCCACACCAATCTTGGCAAAACCATTTCTGTATGGATCTCACTTTGTGCACGGGGGCATTGACATGCTGAAACAGGAAAGGGCCTTCCCCAAACTGTTGCCACAAAGTTGGAAGCGCAGAATCGTTTAGCATGTCATTGTATGCTGTAGCGTTAACATTTCCCTTCACTGCAAGGGAAGAATGCTCCCTTCACTGGCCGAGCTCGAACCATGAAAATCAGCCCCAGACCATTATTCCTCCTCCAACAAACCTTACAGTTGGCACTATGCATTCTGCCAAATGCAGATTAATCTGTCTGACTGTATAGCGTGATTCATGCAGTGGCGGTCAGTGCCGTTTTAAGATGGGGGACGACAATGAATACATTTCATGAGCATGGCCTTATTTCTATTACAGCCTATTGGATGACTGTTCAATTTATTTTCCATTCACCCAGTTCAATGTAACAGCAATAGGTTTAGGCGACTACATGATACACCATTTTTCTCTGTACCTATCATGAGGATGCTATACAACCTAGTGTCGTGACGTGACTACCATTAATGCGATGACTTCTATTCATTGAATAATTACATATGTCACGTATACTCCCTCTCTGGCCTCTAGGTCATCAGGCTGCTCATTATCCCGCACACCTGTCACCATCATCAAGTGCACCAGCACCTCATGACACTCACCTGGACTCCATCACCTCCTTGATTATCTTCCCTATATCTGTCACTCCCCTTGGTCCTTTCCTCAGCTGTTATTGACCATGTGTCATGTCGGTGCGTTGTTTGTGTTTTGTGTTTATTATTTTGTTTATTTATTTAAAGACTTACTCCCTGTACTTGCTTCCTGACTCTCAGAGCACTCGTTACAGAATAAGGGAAGCATCAGAGAGTGTTTTTTTGTGTGTCAGTGTTCGAGATCCGCTACAGGCTCTCATGCCTCAGCCAGATCGACAGGATCCCCTGCCTCAGCCGGCTTGTCAGGCCCTTGTGCCTCAGCCTGATCGCCAGGCTCCCCTGCCTCCGCCAGCTTGTCAGGCTCTCATGCCTCTGCTGAATCGCCAGGCTCCCCTGTTCAGCCGGCTCGTCGGGCTTTTATGCCTCCACGGGATCGCCAGGCTCCCCTGCTTCCACTTGCTCGTTAGGTTCCCCTGCCTCAGCCGGGCTGTCAGGTTCCCGCGCCCCAGCTGGGTCGACAGGTTCCCGCTGGAGACGAGCATCGGGGGAGGGGGTACTGTCATGTATACTCCCATTCCGGCCTCTAGGTCACCAGGCTGCTGATTATCCCGCACACCTGTCACCATCGTCAAGCACACTAGTGCCTCATGACACTCACCTGGACTCCATCACCTCCTTGATTATCTTCCCAATATCTGTCACTCCCCTTGGTTCTTTCCTCAGGTGCTATTGACTCTGTTTCATGTCGGTGCGTTGTTTGTGTTTTGTGTTTATTGTTTTGTTTATTTATTAAACACTCACTCCCTGTACATGCTTCCTCGTTACAACATACCACATTCAATTATTATACGATTAAATTAATCATATAGCAATTAATGAAGTAATAATCTGGGGCACAACAGTCAAAGTTTATTTAACAAGTTACCATTTCCCAAATTAACTCATGAATATCAGAATATCTCAATATACTGTACTATCCATCATCATTTGTTACTATTTCAGGCTCATTATGAACGTCATAATATCCTATAAATCTGCATGAACCCTACTCTCCATTTTTATTGTTTTTAATTTTTATTTCACCTTTATATAGCCAGGTAGGCAAGTTGAGAACAAGTTCTCATTTACAATTGCGACCTGGCCAAGATAAAGCAAAGCAGTTTGACACATACAACGACACAGAGTTACACATGGAGTAAAACAAACAGACAGTCAATAATACAGTATAAAGTCTATATACGATGTGAGCAAATGAGGTGAGATAAGGGAGGTGAAGGCAAAAAAAGCCATGGTGGCAAAATAAATACAATATAGCAAGTAAAACACTGGAATGGTAGATTTGCAATGGAAGAATGTGCAAAAGTAGAAATAAAAATAATGGGGTGCAAAGGAGCAAAATAAATAAATAAATTAAATACAGTAGGGAAAGAGGTAGTTGTTTGGGCTAAATTATAGGTGGGCTACCTTCAGGTGCAGTAATCTGTGAGCTGCTCTGACAGTTGGTGCTTAACCTGTTGAAACTCTGGGGGAGCTATATCATTTTTGGATAAAAAGACGTGCCCGTTTTAAGCGCAATATTTTGTCACAAAAAGATGCTCGACTATGCATATAATTGGTAGCTTTGGAAAGAAAACACTCTGACGTGTCCAGAACTGCAAAGATATTCTCTGTGCATGCCCTAGAACGTGAGCTACAGGCAAAACCAAGATGAGACGGCATCCAGGAAATGAGCAGGATTTTTGAGGCTCCGTTTTCCATTGTCTCCTTATATGGCTGTGAATGCGAGAGGAGTGAGTCTGCCCTTTCTGTCGTTTCCCCAAGATGTCTGCAGCATTGTGACGTATTTGTAGGCATATCATTGGAGGATTGACCATAAGAGACCACATTTACCAGGTGTCCGCCCGGTGTCCTGCGCCGAAATTGGTGCGCAAAACTCAGCTGCAAGTATTTTTCCATGGAATTCAGAGAAGAAAGCAGGCTTCCACGAACTGCATATCAATGAAGAGATATGTGAAAAAACACCTTGAGGGTTGATTCTAAACAACGTTTGCCATGTTTCGGTCGATATTATGGAGTTAATTCGGAAAAAGTTTGACGTTTTGGTGACTGAATTTTCGGTTAATTTCGGTAGCCAAATGTGATGTACAAAACGGAGCGATTTCTCCTACACAAAGATTCTTTCAGGAAAAACTGAACATTTGCTATGT
The DNA here is from genome assembly GCF_036934945.1 of Oncorhynchus masou masou. NCBI lineage: Eukaryota > Metazoa > Chordata > Actinopteri > Salmoniformes > Salmonidae > Oncorhynchus > Oncorhynchus masou. The sequence continues at coordinate 59,244,055 of NC_088233.1, read as the reverse complement.
AACTGAGAGTCTCCTCATTGAAAACATCCGAAGTTCTTCAAAGGTAAATGATTTTATTTATTTGGTTATCTGGTTTTTGTGAAAATGTTGCGTGCTAAATGCTACTCAAAATGCTAAGCTAGCTTAGCATACTCTTACACAAATTAGTGATTTGCAATGGTTCAAAAGCATATTTTGAAAATCTGAGATGACAGTGTTGTTAAGAAAAGGCTAAGCTTGAGAGCAGGTGCATTATTTTCATTTTATTTGCGATTTTCAGAAATCGTTAACGTTGCGTTATGCTAATGAGCCTGAGGCTTTATTCACGATCCCGGATCCGGGGTGGGGAGTATCAAGAGGTTAATTCTTGTATGTCTTTGTCTTCTCCTCGGTTTAAATCGCAGTCTGTCTGTGGGGAGTAATTCGACAGAAAGTCTCTGGTTGTCCGTTAGTCTGGATCGTTCAGACGTTCCATTGGTCGTTTGATGAAATATCCCTTGTGTTATTTGTAGTAGTTGTAGGTTTTCTTTATTCTGGAAGTGTCTGTTAGAGTAGATACATCAGACATACCAATGGTCATTTGATAAGATCTTCGTGTCTTTGGTCAAAGTTCTAGATTACTTTTCATGCAGAGCTGCAGGCGGTGCATGTCTTAGTTGTCTTCACTCATAGAGTTTCAGAGGGTCATGTAGTTTTAGAAACATTTTCCACATTCATCTCGTGCTGTATGTTGAACATCTTTAGTTTTAAACCATTTCTCAGCCGTGTAGCCTCAGCTCCACGCTGTCTGGTCTAACACATTTTGTTAGGAATCCTTTTATAAACATTCTGGGAAATAGGTTCATTCCAACCTTTTGGCATAATGTCTGTGCTCACGGAGGTGTGGTTACTGACTGGGTAAAACTTTACATGAAAAACAATTATCACATTTCATCTTCTCACCACAAATAGTTTCCATATTTATTCATATAAGTTCCTCAACATTTAGATGTACATTTGGTAACTGGGATGTATACATTTGTACAGTTACCGTTATTTGGTTATACCATCCTTAAATTCTTGTTAATCTAACTGCACTGTCCAATTTACAGTAGCAATTACAGTGAAATAATACCGTGCTATTGTTTGAGGAGGGCACAATTTTGAACTTGAAAAGTTATTAATAAACCAATTAGGCACATTTGGACAGTACTGATATAAAATGTTGAACAGAAATGCAATGTTGCATTGGATCAGTCTAAAACTTTGCACATACACTGCTGTCATCCAGGGGCCAAAATCTAAATTGCACCTGGGCTGGAGTAATACTTTATGGCCTTTGTCTTTTATTTCAATGATGATGGTACAAAAGAACGGTTGTTTTTTTCTTTGTATTTCGTTTATGTCATGTCTTGTTATGTCTGTTCCTGTCCTTTCTCTTCACTCTGTCTCTCTCTGCTGGTCTTTTTAGGTTACCTTCTCTGTCTCTCATTCTTCAGCTGTTCTACATCTCCTCTAACTAGCTCATTCACTCTTTCACACCTGTTCTCTCTTCCCCCTCTGATTAGGTCTCTATTTCTCTCTCTGTTCCTGCTACTTTCAGTGTCTGATTCTTGTTTGTGTTTTTGATGCCAGAAGCAAGCTGTCGTCCCGTTTGCTTCCACCTTTTATCCTTCAAGTCTGCCTGGCAGGTGCATCCTGCATTATACTAACGTTCTTTTTGTTCCATTGACTACGTTGGAAGAGGATTTATGCCATTCCTGTTTTTTCATTAAAGAACTCTGTTTTCTGTTAAAACCGCTTTTGGGTCTTCACTCAAGTACCTAACAGTTTACCAGATATATTGTATTATATTATATTCTCCTACATTCCTTTAACATTTCCACAAACTTCAAAGTGTTTCCTTTCAAATGGTACCAAGAATATGCATATCCTTGCTTCAGGGCCTTAGCTACAGGCAGTTAGATTTGGGTATGTCAGTTTAGGTGAAAATTGATGGAAGCCAGCTGTACTCCGGCTACACTATGGTGTCACCCTACAGAGTGCTGTTGAGGCTACTGTCGACCTTCAATGCAAAACAGTGTGTTTTAGTCAGTTATTTGGTGACGGTAATATATTTAGTACTTTTTAAATGTTTTACTATTTACATTTTTATGAAATTCACTGAGATGGATGGTCCTCCCCTTCCTCCTCTGAGGAGCCTCCACTGGATTCATCACACCCTAGAACGCATTTCCACTGCGCCAAAGTCCTATGACGGTGAGCTTTACACCACTCCAACCGACTCTTGGGATGGTGATCTTAGGCTTGTGTGCAGCTGCTTGGCCATGGAAACCCATTTCATGAAGTTTCTGATGAACAGTTCTTGTGCCGACATTGCTTCCAGAGGCAGATTGGTACTCGGTAGTGAGTGTTGCAACCGAGGAAAGATGACAGCACTCGTCGGTCCTTTTCTGTGAGCTTGTGTGGCCTACCACTTCGATGCTGAGCCGTTGTTGCTTCTAGACATTTCCACTTCACAATAACAGCACTTACAGTTGACCAGAGCAGCTCTAGCAGGGCAGAAATTTGACAAACTGACTTGTTGGAAATGTGGCATCCTATCACTGCAAATGTTTGTTAATGGAGATGTCATGTCTGTGTGCTCGATGTTATACCCCTATCAGCAACGGGTGTGGCTTAAATAGACAAATCCACTAATTTGAAGAGCTGTCCACATACTTTTGGCCAAGTAGTGTATGTAGGAAACATACAGCAGAAGAATACATTGTTTATGTCCCGGGTCAATTTGATCTATACAGTAAGTACAATAAGTATATCAATATCATAAAAATATGATTTTAACCTCCCACAATGTATTTACAGTAGCTGAGAATGTCCTCTTTCATATGCTTCTAAACTTCTTATGGGCGTGAAATTCAAACTACAGAATTATAAATATTTAACTTTCATAAAATACATGAAAATAAAGCTTAACGTCTTGTTAATCCAGCCGCTGTGTCAGATTTCAGATTTCAGATCACCATGTGATTTTCTGAGGACAGCGCTCTGCATACAAAAGCATTGAAAACATATTTCAACCAGGCAGTTGTGCCAAGAAAGTCAAAAATAGCGATATAATAAATGCCTTATCTTTGATGATCTTCTTCTGTTGGCCCTCCAAAAGGTCCCAGATACATCACAAATGGTCCTTTTGTTTGATAATGTCCTTCTTTATATCCATAAAAACTCAGTTTAGCTAGCGCGCTTCAGTCAAAAATCCACCCAGTTTCCCTACCATCAAAATGCATACAAAATGAATCCCAAACGTTACTAATAAACTTTTCCAAACAAGTCAAACAACGTTTATAATCAAACCTAATACGTAAATAAACGATCAAATTTAAGACGGAGAATCTTTATTGTCTTTACGGAGAAAATAACAAAGAATGTGCTCTCTTCTACACACTTGGAAACATTACAGACAAAATGGGAGCCACCTAGAAAAACTACAATTTCTGGTTCATTTTTCCAAAAACCAGCATGACACTCTTTCTAAAGACTGTTGACATCAATTGGAAGCCATAACAACTGCAATCTGGGAGGATTTCGCCTTATAATAAAATTGACAGCCATTGAAAACAGTGGTAGGCTGAATTATCTTTTCTTTGGATGGTTTGTCCTCGGGGTTTTGCCTGCCAAATAAGTTCTGTTATACTCACAGACATTATTTGAACAGGTTGAGAAACTTTAGAGTGTTTTCTATCCAGACATACCAATTATATGCATATGGTTTCCAGTTTGTATAGAGTCTATGGAAGTTCCCTGAGGGCCGTCGTGGTATCGGCTTGAGGGTGGGATATACACAGCTATGACAATAACTAACAAGATAATACGATCGGCATGTGTGCCATTCAGAGGGCGAATGGTCAAGACAAAATATTAAAGTGTCTTTGAACAGGGTATGGTAATGCAAACAATATGGGCATTAATGGTATTTACATAGGACGATGGCCGCGAGTCCTCATCATCAAAATCAGGCTATATTGTAAATGGAAAGAAATGCTGATATACAATATATACTGTATATACCCTTTTGACTATATGCATGGAAACTACAAGTACGTATGGATGGATTTCATATCTACAGGTATGTGTGAGTTGGACAATACAGTATATGAGCATATCAGTATTCATCTATGATATCTATGTATGAATTGTGTGTGCTGTGTGATTGGATGATATATACAGTGGGGCAAAAAAAGTATTTAGTCAGTCACCAATTGTGCATGTTCTCCCACTTTGAAAGATGAGAGAGGCCTGTAATTTTCATCATAGGTACACTTCAACCATGACAGACAAAATGAGAAGAAAAAATTCAGAAAATCACATTGTAGGATTTTTATGAATTTATTTGCAAATTATGGTGGAAAAAAAGTATTGGGAGATCTGTAGAGATAATGGATACATCGTAGATGGTTGGAGTGGTAGTAGATGGCATGGGGAATTTCGTTATAAAGATCGCCATAAAGTCTTATAGAGGAACGGGTTGAAAGATGGCGCATTGGGAATTCTGTATAGGGAATGTCAGATATAGGTGAGTGGTCTTCATGATTTAGTTTTTTCCCCTTAGCACTACACATCGGATTCAAGTAAATAATGTTTGATGATGAGTTGGTTATTTCAATCAGCTGTGTAGTGCTAGGTCAAAAACCAAAATGTGTAGCCAGGTGTGGCCCCAAGACTGAGTTTGGGAAACCCTACTGTAAGGGAGACACATCAGACGTGAGTGTGGTGGAGGGTGGAGGTAGGGGACTTAGATGTGTGTGAGGGGTGTAGAAGACCCTTAGGAACTGTTGATGGGAATTCACTAAAGGGGCACTGTGGCTGCACTGAGATCTGTAAGGACCCTATTGAGGTGGGAAGGGATTATTGGGAGATCCATAGGGACTGTTCCGGGGGCAGAGGGCCAATTCTTACCTGAGAAAGGAGGGCTCTGGATGAGCTTGTTGGATGTGTGATTCCCCATGGGCTTGGTCCATATACTGAACATAATCATAATGAAGTGAGGATGGAAAGAGGACAAATATGGGTGATCTTGTAGTTATTCTGTAATGAAAAGTGCCATACAAATTCCATATATGTAACTAATTGCTGTAACTAATTGCCCTTATATTGCTCTTTCATTTGTGATGATTGGATACCACGTGTGTCAATATGAAGATACAAATTCATCAACAGCCATTTAAAAAATGTGAAAACGTGATGGATGTTTTTAAATCATAGTGCTGTAATTAATTGTTGCACTCTCCCTCTCTTACTTTTCCTCTACCTCTCCTGTTTGGATGGGATCCTTCACCTGCCTGATCTCCTGTCTCTCTTCACTACAGGTAAGACCAACAAGATCTCATGAATTCTCTTTGAAATTCAATGAATGTGGATGATTGTCTATTTTTTATGCATTAATTCTGCATGGTTACAGGATTAATTCCATGTGGTTACAGGGTTAAAACAGAAACAACTCAAAGTTAAGGTTAGGGGTATGGTTTGGGGAAGGGCTTAAAATAAAATAATAAAAAACCAGGCGGTATTACCATTAAATATCATCATTATTTCGGTTTGCTGGAGCAATATGAACTGTGGTAACTCAGTGGTTTAAGAAGAGATATCTGACTCTAAGCATCACAAGTTCGCTCCCAGTGCTGGGCAATTGTTCTGGGTTCTGGGGACCTTTTCAAATGTCTGAAATCGCCATCTATTTCTAGTGATCAGTCTGGGTAAGACACCATTCTCCATTAGTAAACGATAAAGCCAAAAACAGTAAGAGACATGTTGTGCACATGTATGCTATGTGGTGTGGTCTAAAGTGGTTGTGGTACAGTGGCACTGACACAAGACGGTATGTGTCACAGTGCTTCTGAAGTGATCGTGTTCGATAGTCCTTCACTCAATAGTCTTTCATGTCCATTTGCTTTATTGTTTGTGTTTGTGTGTGTGTGCTGGGCTGGATTAACGCAGGGGCTTAACAGGTTTGAAGCTTCCTGGGCCCAGGCCTGTGGGGGTCCTAAGACGAAGCAACAAAAAAAGGAAACATATATTGTAAATTATATGTATATATTTATATTTTGTTCACTGCAACCACCGACCACAGGAAAACTCAGGAGCCAGCTCTGAATAAGTGTAGACAGCCTGCTGCTGCCCGCTACCGCTGTGCTAATCATCAGATGAGGGGAGGAGAGGAGGTAGGGTTCCCAAATCAAATCAAATGTTTTTATGTCACATGTACCGAATACAACAGGCCTTACCGGTGAAATCCTTACTTACAAGCCCTTATCCAACAATGCAGAGGTTTTTTTTAAATGTAAGTAAGAAAAATGTGCTAAATAAACTAAAGGAAAAATAGTAACACAATAAAAGAACAATAATGAGGCTGTATAGAAAGGGTTCCGGTACAGAGTCAATGTGCAGGGTATGGGTTAGTCGAGGTAATTGAGGTAATATGTAAATGTGGGGTGAAGTGACTATGCATAGATAATCAACAGAGAGTAGCAGCAGCGTATATGAAGAGTGTGAAGGAGTGTGAAGGAGTTTGAGTGTGCGTATGTGTGTCGCGTCTCTCAACCTGCTCCACTACAGCCCCGTCGATGTGAATGGGGGAGTGCTCAGACCTCCTTTTCCTATAGTCCAAGATTAGCTCCTTTTTCTAGCTCACGTTGAGGGAGAGGTTGATGTCCTGTTACCACACTGTCAGGTCTCTGACCTCCTCCCTATAGGCTGTCTCATCATCGTGTTTTCGGCAAACTTTAATGATGGTCTTGGCAGTCGTGGGTGAACAGGGAGTAAAGGACGAGACAAAGCACCCACCTATGAGTGGCCCCTGTGTTGAGGGTGAGCGTGGTGGATGTGTTGTTGCCTACCCTCACCACCTGGGGGTGGCCCATCAGGAAGTCTAGCATCCATTTTCAGAGAGAGGTGTTCAGTCCCAGGTCCTTAGCTTAGTGATGAGCTTGGAGGGCACGATGGTGTTGAATGCTGAGCTGTAGTCAATGAACAGCATTCTCATGTATGTGTTCCTTTTTTCCAGGTGGGAAAGGGCAGTATGGAGTGCAATAAAGATTGCGTCATCTGTGGATCTGTTGGGGCAGCATTTGAATTATGGTGGGTCCAGGGTTTCTGGGATGATGGTGTTGATGTGAGCCATTACCAGCCTTTCAAATAATTTAATGGCTACAGATGTGAGTGCTACAGGGCGATAGTCATATAGACAGGTTACTTTGTCATTCTTGGGCAACTGGGGGGCCCTGCCTTGATTGGGTAACTGATTAATAAAACTATTAAAATAAACTGCATAATAAATGAATGTGACTGGTCAATTGTGTGAGTCATTACTGGGCCGAAGCCCGTAAGGGGCCCAAGAGGCAATGTTTATCTTTATCCAATCACATTTCTATATTGCTTTTCATAACAATCTCAAAGCGCTTCAAAAGCAAAAAACAAACAAGCAATACAGGTACATCATCATGAGCTACAGTTTGGTCAACCAATAAACACCAAATACACCAGAGAGCATCATTTAGCCACATAGGATCTATAGTTTATAAAAAAAGAATTGTGGATTAAGTTTTATCACAAGCACATATCTGTCTTAAAACCTCTTGAAGCTAGGGGGCAACATTTTTATGTTTGGAAAAATAATGTTCCCAAAGCAAACGGCTTAGTCTTCAGGACCAGATGCTGGAATATGCATATAATTGACAAATTAGGATAGAACACACTCTAAAGTTTCAAAAACTGTCCAAATATTGTCTGTGAGAATAGCAGAACTGATATTGCAGGTGAAACCCTGAGGAAAATCCAATCAGGAAGTGGCTCTTATTTTGAAACCCTTCTGTTCCTATGCATGCCTATCCTCCATTTAAAGGGATATCAACCAGATTCATTTTTCTCCGGCTTCCCTAAGGTGTCAACAGTCTTTAGATATAGTTTCAGGTTTTTATATTGAAAAATGAGCGTGAAAGATCACATTGTGTGTATAGGTGGGGGCTCTCAGAGTGAGTTTTTGCTCTACACAGTAAAGCGGCCATTGTTCCTCCCGCTGTTATTGAAAAACCTACACACTCGGTTGATATATTATTGAATATATATTGTAAAAACTACCTGAGGAATGATTATAAAAAACGTTTGACATGTTTCTGTGGACATTATGGACTATTTGGACTATTTGGAATTTCCGTCTGCGTTGTCGTGACCGCTCTTTCCTGTGGATTTCTGAACATAGCGTGACAAACAAACGGAGGTATTTTGGGTAATAAAATTATCTTTATGGAACAAAAGGAACATTTGTTGTGTAACTGGGAGTCTCGTGAGTGAAAACATCCGAAGATCATCAAAGGTAAACGGTTAATTTGATTGCTTTTCTGATTTTCGTGACCAAGCTTCCTGATGCTAAGTGTACATAATGCTATGCTAGGCTATCGATAAACTGACACAAACGCTTGGATTGCTTTTGCTGTAAAGCATAATTTCAAAATCTGAGACGACAGGTGGATTAACAAAAGGCTAAACTGTGTTTTGCAATATCGCTGAAGGCTCCGGACTGGGGACCGTCGCTGCAGGCTCCTTGCTATGGATCGTCACTGCAGGCTCCTTGCCATGGATCATCACCGGAGGCTTCATGCCATGGATTATCACTACAGGCTCCGGGCCATGGATCATCACTGGAGGCTTCGTGCCATGGATGATCACTGGAGGCTTCGTACGTGGAGCTGGAACAGGTCTCACTGGACTGAGGAGATGTACTGGAAGCCTGGTGCGGGGAGCTGCCACAACACGTCCTGGCTGGATACCCACTCTAGCACGGCAACTGCGGGGAGCTTGCACAGAGCGCACTGGGCTATGAATGCGCACTGGAGGCATAGAGCCGGCGCAGGATATGCTGGGCCGTGGAGACGCACTGGAGGTCTAGAGCGCAGAGCTGGCACAAGCCGTCCTGGCTGAATGCCCACTCTAGCACGGCAACTGCGGGGAGCTTGCACAGAGCGCACCGGGCTGTGGATGCGCACTGAATGCATGGTGTAGAACCGGATAACACGGTGCTTGACCGGTCACTCGCTCCCCATGGTAAGAACGGGGAGTTGGCCCAGGTCTGAACCCTGACTCCACCAATCTCCCCGTGTCCCTCCCCCCAAATTGTTTTTGGGGCTGCCTCTCGTGCACGCTTCGTTAAGCTAACTCCTCGTATCGTCGCCATTCCGCTTTCGCTGCCTCTATCTCCTCCTTCGGACGGCGATACTCCCCGGCCCTTGTCCAGGGACCTGCTTCCTCCAGGATTTCCTCCCAGGTCCAGTCTTCCTGACCACGCTGCTTGGTCTGTTGGTGGTGGGATCTTCTGTAACGTTCGTCGTTAAAGGTAGACCAAGGCGCAGCGTGATTTGAGTTCATCATATTTTATTAAAATGTGAACCAGAAAAAAACAATAACCAATACAATGAACGAAAAGCTTTGTCGTGCAAAAATGCAAGCACCCAAACAAAGATCCCACAACTGAAGGTGCAAAAAAGGCTGCCTAAGTATGATCCCCAATCAGAGACAACGATAGATTGGGAACCATACTAGGCCAACAATGAAAAAGAAAACATAGATATACAAAAACTAGATCACCCACCCTAGTCACACCCTGACCTAACCAAAATGTAGAGAATAAACAGGGATCTCTAAGGTCAGGGTGTGACAATTATTGCAGAAGGATTCCATGCTCTCTGTCTCGCTGAGTGTGCAAAACACATTTTGCTGCCTTGAAATTAAATCTAAGAAGGGATTACATTTGATAATTTTATAGAACATTTTTCAAATTAATAATAAATAACTTAAAATGTATTGATTGCATATGTGTAATGGTTTTCTTGTGGGGAAAGAGGCGGACCAAAATGCACTGGACTGAGGGGCAGCTCCGGACTGTGGGGCAACTCGGGACCGAGGAAGCTCAGGACTAATAGGAAGCTCAGGACTGATAAGAAGCTCAGGACTGAGAGGAAGGTCAGGACTGAGAGGAAGCTCAGGCAGGTTGATAAATCGAGCAGATCCTGGCTGGCTGGTGGTTCCGGCAGATCCTGGCTGGCTGGCGGTTCCGGCAGATCCTGGCTGACTGGCGGTTCCGGCAGACCCTGGCTGACTGGCTGATCCTGGCTGACTGGCGGATCTGGAAGATCCTGGCTGACTGGTGGATCCTGGCTGACTGGCAGTTCTGGCAGATCCTGGCTGAATGGCGGATCCTGGCTGACTGGCAGTTCTGGCAGATCCTGGCTGAATGGCGGATCCTGGTTGAATGGCGGATCCTGGCTGAATGGCGGATCCTGGCTGAATGGCGGATCCTGGCTGAATGGCGGATCCTGGCTGAATGGCAGATCCTGGCTGAATGGCAGATCCTGGCTGAATGACGGCACTAGCGGCGCTGGGCAGACTGGCGGCACTGGCGGCGCTGGGTAGACTGGCGTCGCTGGGCAGACTGGTGGCACTGGCGGCGCTGGACAGACTGGCGGCGCTGGGCAGACTGGTGGCACTGGGCAGACTGGCGGCGCTGGGCAGACTGGTGGCACTGGGTTGAGTGGCGTTGCTGGGCAGACTGGCGGCACTGACGGCGCTGGGCAGACTGGTGGCGCTGGGCAGACTGGCGGCGCTGGGCAGACTGGCGGCGCTGGGCAGACTGGCGGCGCTGGCGGCGCTGGGCAGACTGGCGGCGCTGGGCAGACGGGTAGCTCAGGCGGCGCTGGGCAGACAGGTGGCTCAGGCGGCGTTGGGCAGACAGGTGGCTCAGGCGGCGCTGGGCAGACTGGCGGCGCTGGCGGCGCTGGGCAGACGGGTGGCTCAGGCGGCGCTGGGCAGACGGGTGGCTCAGGCGACGCTGGATCCTGGTTGAATGGCGGATCCTGGCTGAATGGCGGATCCTGGCTGAATGGCGGATCCTGGCTGAATGGCAGATCCTGGCTGAATGGCAGATCCTGGCTGAATGACGGCACTAGCGGCGCTGGGCAGACTGGCGGCACTGGCGGCGCTGGGTAGACTGGCGTCGCTGGGCAGACTGGTGGCACTGGCGGCGCTGGACAGACTGGCGGCGCTGGGCAGACTGGTGGCACTGGGCAGACTGGCGGCGCTGGGCAGACTGGTGGCACTGGGTTGAGTGGCGTTGCTGGGCAGACTGGCGGCACTGACGGCGCTGGGCAGACTGGCGGCGCTGGGCAGACTGGCGGCGCTGGGCAGACTGGCGGCGCTGGGCAGACTGGCGGCGCTGGCGGCGCTGGGCAGACTGGCGGCGCTGGGCAGACGGGTAGCTCAGGCGGCGCTGGGCAGACAGGTGGCTCAGGCGGCGTTGGGCAGACAGGTGGCTCAGGCGGCGCTGGGCAGACTGGCGGCGCTGGCGGCGCTGGGCAGACGGGTGGCTCAGGCGACGCTGGATCCTGGTTGAATGGCGGATCCTGGCTGAATGGCGGATCCTGGCTGAATGGCGGATCCTGGCAGTTCTGGCGGATCCTGGCTGACTGGCGGATCCTGGCTGAATGGCGGATCTGGCGGCGCTGGGCAGACTGGCGGCACTGGCGGCGCTGGGCAGACTGGCGGCGCTGGGCAGACTGGCGGCGCTGGACAGACTGGCGGCGCTAGGCAGACTGGTGGCACTGGGCAGACTGGCAGCGCTGGGCAGACTGACGGCACTGACGGCAATGGGCAGACTGGCGGCGCTGGGCAGACTGGCGGCGCTGGCGGCGCTGGGCAGACTGGCGGCGCTGGGCAGACCGGTAGCTCAGGCGGCGCTGGGCAGACAGGTGGCTCAGGCAGCGCTGGGCAGCCTGGCGGCACTGGCGGCGCTGGGCAGACTGGTGGCACTGGCGGCGCTGGGCAGACTGGCGGCTCTGGTGGCACTGGGTAGACTGACAGGACTGGGCAGACTGGCGGCTCTGGACTGAGGGGCTCTGGCGCCTCTGGACTGAGGGGCGGAAACTCTGTGCTCCCGCCGGACAGGCGGAGAGGCACCTGTGTTGATGGAACGGAGAGACAGCCTGGTGCGGGGTGCCGGCACTGGTGGTACCGAGCTGGGGACACACACCTGAGGGCGAATGCCTTGCATACTATGCCAAATCAACTCCTCTCAACTCCTCTCACACTCCCCCAATTCTATTAACACCTCCTCGAGTGTCTCCTCATCTCCCATCTGTTCACTCTCCTCCATTCTGTCCAATAACTCCTCGACCCTCTCAGACTCAGCCCTCAGCTTCGCCGATAGCTCCGATAACATCCATGGCTCCTTACGGTTAACAGGGGAAGTTGGCTCAGGTCTGGCTCCTGCCTCTGCCACACTCTCCCTTTGCCTCCCCCCCAAGACATTTTTGGGGGTGACTCTCGGGCTTCCAGCCGCTCTGCCGTGCTAGCTCCTCATAATGCCGCCTCTCTGCTTTCGCTGCCTCCAGCTTGGCTTTGGGGCGGCAATATTCCCCTGCCCAGGGTCCTTTCCCGTCAAGGATCTCCTCCCAAGTCCACTTCTCCAAATAGTGCAGCCTCTCCCGCTGCTGCTGCTGCTGCTGCTGCTGCTGCCCTCTTCTGCTGCTGCCTTCTGCTGCTGCTGCCTCTGCTTACCACGCCGCTTGGTCCTTGGTTGGTGGGTAATTCTGTAATGGTTTTCTTGTGGGGAAAGAGAGGCGGACCAAAATGCAGCGTGGTTGGTTTTGTGCATCTTTAATAAAGATGAAAGTATTACAATTTACAAAACAAGAAACGTGAAAAAACCAAAACAGTCCTATCTGGTGCCACAAACACAAAGACAGGAACAATTACCCACAAAATCCAACACAAAACAGGCTACCAAAATATGGTTCCCAATCAGAGACAATGACTAACACCTGCCTCTGATTGAGAACCATATCAGGCCTAACATAGAAATGGACAAACCAGACACACAACATAGAATGCCCACCCAGCTCATGTCCTGACCAACACTAAAACAAGGAAAACACACACGAACGATGGTCAGAACGTGACAATATGTGTTCACACCCAGAGTTAATACCTGGTGGAAGCAACTTTTGGAGCCATTACAGTGATAAATAATTTTATATAAGATTCTACTAACCTTGCAGACCTCTTAACAACACATCCATTGTTTTTGTCAAAATGACTCAAGGGCAGGAAATTTGGTAAGGAATCATTGATGGTCAAAATAATAAATGCTTGTCACAGATTTTTACGCAGATGTAGGTCAGGACTGAAACTACTAGAATGCGATTCTGGTGTGTCTTTTGTATTATATTTTAGTTATTTACACTCTTATCCATTGTGACTTACAGGACCAATTCGGGTTAAGTACCTTGCTCAAGGGCACGTTGACAGATTTTTGACCTTGTCGGCTCAGGGATTCGAACCAGCAATCTCACCCAACATTCTGTACCGCTAAGCTACCTGCCACCTGACATTAACTTATTAACCTTTTGTGTGGGTGGGGAGGAGGGTGTATGATGGGGTGTTAATTCTCAATTGATTACATGTACTGTATTTATGTGGAAGCAGCAGCACTAAATGTTGTCTAAGTCAAATTTATCCTAAGCAACAATAATGTGTGTCATATCATATTAACTATGGGGTGTGAAGACGCAATCAGGACTTAGTTTTTAGAAAAGAAAAAATTTTTACTTTAAAAATGTATCTAATTCAATTCATTTTTAGATTACATTTTAAGGCAACAAAATGTGAAGACTGTCTCTTGGTGCTCTCTACACCCCCCTCTTAATTAACATTCAACATTCAAGGCACTTTATGTATTTTTATATATTACATATAAAAATGGAAAAACCCATATAAAAAAAAATGTTTTTCCATTGAATCCCATGGGGAATTATTAATATGTAATTCCATATATGTAATGACATATTAATGCAGCTTTCTATAGCTTTCCATAGTGTGTGTTAAATGTGGCGGCGGGTTGCAATCGTCACGCTGCAACACAGCATTTTCCATCTATGATTTGATTAAAAATGAATGCTCTGCCTCTGCTCTTCTCTCTCTCTCTTTCTGTTTCTCCCCCCTCATACACTTTCTTTCACAATCTCACAGTCTTCTTATTTCTTTCTTTCTGCTCTTCCTCACTCACTCTCTCTCCTCTCCTGCCCTGCATTCAGTGGGATCCAAAGCCAGATGAGAGGAGGGGAATGAGAGAGAGAGAGAAAGGAGGAAGGCGGACCCTCTCTTACATAAACCAGTGAATAATTAAGGTGCTGATGATGTGCCAGCACGGGGCGGGGTAGAAGCCATGTGCCGTCTCTCGGCCAATCATGTTACAGCGTGGCTGTATTTAGGTCATAGCAATGAGTTGCTGTCGCCCGCCTGGCAGATGAATTGTGGATCTGTAATCTCAGAAAAAATTGTAATTTAGCAGATGCTCTTATCCACAGTGACTGACAGTAGTGAATGCATACATGTTCATACTTGTCCCCCCACGGGAATCAAACCCACAGCCCTGGAGGTGCAAGCACCATGCTTTACCAACTGAGCCACACGGGATTTGCAGTTGAAGTTGAAAGATTAAATACACTTAGGTTGGAGTCACTAAGACTAATTTTTCAACCACTCCACAAATTTCTTGTTAACAAACTATAGTTTTGGCAAGACGGTTAGGACATCTACTTTGTGCATGACACAAGTAATCTTTCCAACAATTGTTTACAGACAGATTATTTCACGTAAAATTCACTGTATCACAATTCCAGTGAAGCAGAAGTTTACATACACTAAGTTGACTGTGCCTTTACACAGCTTGAAAAATTCCAGAAAATGATGTCATGGCTTTAGAAACTTCTAATAGGCCAATTGACATCATTTGAGTCAATTGGAGGTGTACCTGTGGATGTATTTCAAGGCATACCTTCAAACTCAGTGCCTATTTGCTTGACATCATGGGAAAATCAAAAGAAATCAGCAAAGACCTCAGAAAATAAATTGTAGACCTTCACAAGTCTGGTTTACCCTTGGGAGCAATTTCCAAACACATGAAGGTACCACATTCATCTGTACAAACAATAGTACACAAGTTTAAACACCATGGGCCATGCAGCCGTCATAACGCTCAGGAAGGAGACGTGTTCTGTCTCCTAGAGATGAACGTACTTTGGTACAAAAAGTGCAAATGATCTCAGAACAACAGCAAAGGACCTTGTGAAGATGCTGGAGGAAACAGGTACAAAAGTATCTATATCCACAGTAAAAGGAGTCCTATATCGACATAATGACCATCGTTATGTTTGGAGGAAAAGGGGGATGCTTGCAAGCCGAAGCACCACATCCCATTTGTGAAGCACGGGGGTGGCAGCATCATGTTTTGGAGGTGCTTTGCTTCAGGAAGGACTGGTGCACTTCACAAAATAGAAGTCATCATGAGGCAAGATAATTATGTGGATATATTGAAGCAACATCTCAGACATCAGTCAGGATGTTAAAGCTTGTTTGCAAATGAGTCTTCCAAATGGACAAAGACACCAAGCATACTTCCAAAGTTGTGGCAAAATGGCTTAACCTGTTGTCACTAGGGGGCAGTATTTTCATTTTTGGGAAACAAACGGGATATTTTGTCAGGACAAGATGCTAGAATATGCATGTAATTGACAGCTTAGGATAGAAAACACTCTAAAGTTTCCAAAACTGTAAAAATATTGTCTGTGAGTATAACAGAACTGATGTTGCAGGTGAAAGCCTGTGAAAAATCCAATCCGGAAGTGCCTCCTGTTTTGAAAGCGCTGCGTTCCAATGAGTCCCATTGAGCAGTGAATGGGCTATCAACCAGATTACTCTTTCTCTGTATTCCCGAAGGTGTCTACAGCATTGTGATGTAGTTTATTACGTATTTATGTTGAAGAATACCCATAAGCGGCTACATTGCTCAAGTGGTCACCTGATGCTCCCAGAGAGATTCTCGCGTAAAATACAGAGGTAGCCATTACTCCAATTGGTCCTACTGAAAAACTAATTGTCTCGATGGATATATTATTGAACAAATATTTGAAAAACACCTTGAGGATGGATTATAAACAACGTTTGCCGTGTTTCTGTTGATATTATGGAGCTAATTTGGAATATTTTTCGCCTTTTTCGTGACTGCAATTTCCGGGCGATTTCTCAGCCAAACGTGAAGAACAAACGGAGCTATTTCGCCTACAAAAATAATATTTTTGTATAAAGTAAAATAATATTTTTGTAAAAAGGAACGTTTGCTATCTAACTGGGAATCTCGTGAGTGAAAACATCCAAAGCTAATCAAAGGTAAACGATTTAATTTGATTGCTTTTCTGATTTCCGTGATCAAGTTACCTGCTGCTAGCTGGACAAAATGCTATGCTAGGCTATCGATAAACTTACACAAATGCTTGTCTAACTTTGGCTGTAAAGCATATTTTGAAAATCTGAGATGACAGTGTGATTCACAAAAGGCTAAGCTGTGTCTCAATATATTTCATTTGTGATTTTCATGAATAGGAATATTTTCTAGGAATATTTATGTCCATTGCGTTATGCTAATTAGTGTCAGGCGATGATTACGCTCCCTCATGCGGGATGGGGAGTCATTAGAGGATAAGGACAACAAAGTCAAGGTATTGGAGTGGGCATCAGAAAACCCTGACCTCAATCCCATAGAACATTTGTGGGCAGAACTGAAAAGTGTGTGTAAGCAAGGAGGCCTACAAACCTGATTCAGTTACACCAGTTCTGTCAGGAGGAATGGGCCAAAACTCATTGCGGGAAGCTTGTGGAAGGCTACCCAAAATGTTTAACTCAATTTGAACAATTTAAATGCAATGCTTCCAAATACTAATTGAGTGTATGTAAACCTCTGACCCACTGGGAATGTGATGATAGAAATAAAAGCTGAAATAAATCATTCTCTATACTATTTTTCTGACATTTCACATTCTTAAAATAAAGTGGTGATCCTAACTGACCTAAGATAGGGAATTATTACTGGGATTAAATGTCAGGAATTGTCAATTGTATCTCTCTCTGTCTCTCTCTCTCTCTCTCTCAACATTGTCAAAGCAAGTGAACTAGATAATAAACAATAGTACCCGCAAAACACCAGTCTCAACGTCAACAGTGAAGTGCCGACTTCGGGATGCTGGCCTTCTAGGCAGAGTTCCTCTGTCCAGTGTTTGTGTTATTTTGCCCATCTTAACCTTTTCTTTTTATTGGCCAGTCTGAGATATGGCTTGTTCTTTGCAACTCTGCCAGCATCCTGGAGTCGCCTCTTCACTGTTGACGTTGAGACTGGTATTTTGATGGTACTATTTAATGAAGCTGCAAGTTGAGGACTTGTGAGGCGTCTGTTTCTCAAACTAGACACTCTAATGTACTTGTCCTCTTGCTCAGTTGTGCATCTGGGCCTCCCACTTTCCTTTCTATTCTGTTTAGAGACCGAAAAAAGGAGTAGTACACAGCGTTGTTACGAGATCTTCAATTTCTTGGCAATTTCTCACATGGAACAGCCTTCATTTCTCAGAATAAGAATAGACTGACAAGTTTCAGAAGAAAGATATTTGTTTCTGGTCATTTTGAGTCTGTAATCGAACCCACAAATGCTGATGCTCAAGATACTCAATTAGTCTAAAGAAGGCCAGTTTTATTGCTTGTTTAATCAGAACAACATTTTTCAGCTGTGCTAACATAATTGCAAAAGGGTTTTCTAATGATCAATTAGCTAACACAACATGCCATTTCAACACAGGAGTGATAGTTGTTGATAATGGGCCTCGGTATGCCTATGTAACTATTCCATTAAAAATCTGCTGTTTCCAGCAACAATAGACATTTATAACAACAACATTAACAATGTGTGTTTTGTCAATTTTCACTGCACACTTGTTTGTGTATATGTTTTTCCCCCAACAACACTTTCCATCAATTTATGTAGCAGACCTCATGCCAAATTTAGTCAAAATAAAAAAAAATATCAACAAAGCATCAGAAGATTTTCCTTTGTTTTGGTTTGTTTGTCAATTAGGGTATGCAGGTTGAATACGTGGTCTGTAGTGTTGTAATTTGGTAAAAATCCAATTTGACATTTGCTCAGTACATTGTTTTCACTGAGGAAATGTACGAGTCCGCTGCTAATGATAATGCAGAGGATTTTCCAAAGGTTACTGTTGATGCATATCCAACGATAGTTATTGGTGTCAAATCTCTCCACTTTTGTGTAATGGGGGGATAATTCCTTTGTTCCAGATATTGGGAAAGATGCCAGAGCCAAGGATGATGTTAACCTCTAGAGGAGGTTAGCGTCCCACCTGGCCAACATCCAGTGTGATTGCAGAGCTTCTTGTGAATCCAACAACTGTGTCAGATATAAAAAATGATTTACGGCGAAAGCATATCTTAAAATTATTTGATAACATAGACCAGCAGACAAATCATTACAAACAGTAACCAGCCACAAGGCAGAAATAGAGATAAAATTAATAACTTACCTTTAATTAAAACCTGTTAGAGATCGGGCTACTTTTTTCCACATTCTGTTAAAAATTGCACAACATTTCAACGTCCTGCTACTCATGCCAGGAATATAGTATATGCATATGATTAGTATGTGTGCATAGAAAACACTCTGAAGTTTCTAAAACTGGTTAAATGATGTCTGTGACTACAACAGAACGTGTTTTGTGGTCAAAATCGCAAGGAAACCTGATCACAAAATCGACGAAGAAAAAATCAATCCGCCAGTCTCTGTATTGTCTATTGCAAGGTATAATAGATAACGATGGGCTTACAGTTCCTACAGCTTCCACACGATGTCGCCAGTGTTGTGATTTCTATGCAGCTAAATCCTTGGTCATATGAGTAATAGGCATAGCCTTTCGTCGGGTACACAGCAGGAAGAAATGGAAGGGGGAAAGTGGACTACGTTTTCCAAACTTGTTGCTATTGAATACAGATCGCTCCGTGATCAATTTGATCATTTATTAACGTTTACGAATACCTAAAGTTGGATTACAGAAGTAGTTTGAAGTGTTTTGTCAAAGTTTATAGGCAACTTTTTTAATTTTAAAAAATAACGTTGCGTTTATAAATGGTGTTTTTCCTGGATCACAGTTTTCATAAATGGACATTTTGGGTATACAAGGACCGATTTAATCGGAAAAAAAAGACCCAATTGTGATGTTTATGGGACATATAGGAATGCCAACAAAGAAGCTCGTCAAAGGTAATGAATGATTTATATTTTATTTCTGCGTTTTGTGTAGCGCCGGCTACGCTAATTATTTTGTTTACGTCCCCTTCAGGTATTTCGGGGTGTTGCATGCTATCAGATAATAGCTTCTCATGCTTTCGCCGAAAAGCATTTTAAAAATCTGACTTGTTGGCTAGATTCACAACGAGTGTAGCTTGAATTGAGTACCCTGCATGTGTGTTTTAATGAACGTTTGAGTTTTAACGAGTGCTATTAGCATTTGGCGTAGCGCATTTGCATTTATTGTTGGCAAGGTGGGACGCTAGCGTGTCGGGTGGGCCAGAGAGGTTAATGATCTTCATATGGTTGCACTCAGAAGACATTCATTTATTCATCAAATATTACTTTTGTTCGATAAAGTCTCTCTTTATATCCGAAAACCTTTGCTCGTTTTCTTCAGTAATCCACAGGCTCAAACGCAGTCACAACAGGCAGACAAAAAATCCAAATTGTATCCGAAAGTTCATAGACACATGTCAAGCGATGTTTTTGTTCAAACCTCAGGTTGTTTTTAGCCTAAATAATTGATAATATTTCAACAGGACAATGACGTTGTCAATATAGAAGATAAACAAGAAAGGCACTCTCTTGGTAGCGCGCATGAAAATTCTCTGTGACACGGCAGGGTCCACTCATTCAGACTGCTCTTACTCCCTCATTTTTCAGAATACAAGCCTGAAACAATTTCTAAAAACTGTTGACAACTAGTGGAAGGCATAGGAACTGTAATTTGAGTCCTAAGTCAATGGATATTGTAATGGCATTGAATAGAAAATAAATAAATAATCCTACTTCCTGAATGGATTTTTCTCAGGTTTTTGCCTGCCAAATCAGTTCTGTTATACTCAGACACTAATTTTAACAGTTTTGGAAACTGAGTGTTTTCTATCCACATCTACCAATTATATGCATATCCTATCTTCTGGGCCTGAGTAGAAGGCAGTTTAATTTGGGCACACTCTTCATCCAAAATTCCAAATGCTGCCCCCTACCCTAGAAAAGTTAGTGTTTATGTTTAGCCAATTGGAATTTGTGGTGTGTATATTTTATCAATTCATTGAGGATACCATCAACACCACAGGCCTTTTTGGGTTGGAGGGTTTGCGTTTTGTCCTGTAGTTCATTCAATGTAATTGGAGAATCCAGTGGGTTCTGGCAGTCTTTAATAGTTGATTCAAAGATTTTCATTTGATCATGTATACTATGGAAAGTATAAGAAGCTTTTTCAATCAGTCCCTTGAGTGCTATGGCCACCCTTTCCTGCTGTGCTCTCAGGTCATTTGTGCCTGTGTGTATTATTGTGTCTGGGTGACCCTAGTTGGTCCTCAGACAGAAGGTCTAGAGTGCGCTGGGTGTAAGGACACCATAGTTTAGACACTGTGTCTTTGTGAAAAGGTTTTTCATGTATATATTTCCCGTTTGAGTCAATAAGGAGTACAATCTGTGACTTGTGTATGTCCTCACTGGGTGTGGGTGTGGGTGGGGGCGGTTGTCAGGAGGGCTATCAGGATGGCTGACAGTGGGGGTTCTTTGAGGGGTTGGGGTCCCCTGGGCTTGGAGTTCTTCATTTGTCTGTCCTGCTGTGATGTCGAGTCTATGGTCAGGGGCTTTGGTGGGCTTTTCTGCTGGCTTCTCTGAGGGGGTGCCAAGCTCTCTAATGAGTTGTTCTCTGTCGCACAACATCCCCCTCACCCTCTCCTCCAGAACTTCTCTTCTCATGCTCTCTCTCTCTCTCTTTCAATTTTGATTCAATTTAAGGGGCTTTATTGACATGGGAAACATATGTTTTGTAACAAATGTGCTGAGAGTCGGGAAGCAAGTACATGGAGTGAGTATTTAATAAATTAACAGAACAGAAACCAAAGAACACAAACAATGCACTGACATGGAACAGAGTCAATAACACCTGAGGAATTAACCAAGGGGAGTGACAGATGTAGGGAAGGTAATCAAGGATGTGATGGAGGCCAGGTGAGTGTCTTGAAGCACTGGTGTGCCTGATGATGGTGACAGGTGTGCGTAATAATCAGCAGCCTGGTGACCTGGAGGTCGAAGAGGGAGTGTACGGACATATTTACATTGTCAAAGCAAGTGAAATAAATAATAAACAAAAGTGAAATAAACAATAACAAATTAACAGTAAACATTACACTCACAAAAGTTCCAAAAGAATAATAACATTTAAAATGTCATATTATGTATATATACAGTGTGGTAAGGAATAAACATTAATACAGGTTGTACAGTACATACCTTGTTTTCCATGAAAATTGGTGTTCGCTCTCTGTAGCTAGGAGACCAATGTGACTGACAAGTGAATATACCTGTTGCAGCGAGCGTGGAGATTACTGCTTAAAATACAGGGTTGTATTCACTAGATAAAACAGAGGCAAAAGGGGCTGGAATTGAGGAAGGTACTATGTCAACTTGTTCATTAAGAAATGTCTGCTTTCCCTTTCGCTGTAAAACATTTTTCAAAATTTTTATGATGTGAACTCATGAATATGTCTTGTAAAAGTGTCAGTGCTGCTGCTTTGAAACCTCTCTCTCTCTCTCTCTCTCTCTCTCTCTCTCTCTCTCTCTCTCTCTCTGTCTTTCTCAATCTCTCTCCTCTCTCCCCCTCTCTCCCCCTCTCTCACCCTCCACATCCCCCCTCTCTCTCTGGGATGTTGGAACCACTTCATGACATATACCTGCCTCAGCACTCACTCTGGTGGCAAAGCAAAATGAGCGAGGGAGAGTGGAGGAGAGAAGAGGAGGGAGGGAGCGAGGGATTGAGGGACTAGCCCTCTACAGCAGTGACTGCCAATGAGTGCAGTCTCACTGACACCGAAGTGCCAGACATGTTATCTGCCCTCTGTTGACGCATTTGAGTCTGTGTGAGAGAGCGACTTTGTGTTTGTATACATGTGTGTGTGCATGTGTGTGCAGATATACATGTGTGTGCGTGTTTGTTTGTGTATTTAGGAATAATGTTTCTAAGCACGTGTAGGTGTGAGAGTGTTAAAGTGTGAGGGTATTGTTTCTATGTTTGACTGGTTACTTTAGTTTATGTGAATGTGTGATGCCAACGTTTCTCAGTGACTCCAAGCCTCATGGACAGTTGAGAGGCTCAGGGGCCCTGTGGTCTCTCCTCACCCCAGTTCCACCTCACAGTTGTAAATCAGGATATTATTTATTTTGCCGATATATCGTATCGTTTTGACAATATCGCAATTTTATTGTTAATTCCAGTATTCACTCTCATGTCTCTCCCTCTCTTGTTCCTCTGCAACAGTAATATGTTTGGAACATTGAATCGCAATAAAATCACAGTATCGAAATGCGATACATATATAATTGTGAGAATTGTGAGAATTGCAATACTTATCATATCGGCACCTAAGCGTCATGATATTTTATTGTGAGGTCCCTGGCAATTCTCAGCCCTACTCACCACGGTGGGGGTACATCTCCTCTCACACCCCCTTGGGCCTGAAATCTCCAGCTAGTTTTATCAACTCACTATTTAATTTTTATTTTACCTTTATTTTGACAGGGAGTCAATGCTGATGTCTTTTTTCCATATCAGCCCAGTATAGCACCACAATACACATCAAAATGCAATGAACACATTAAAATACACATTTATATACACATTAAAATACAATCATAAAAAACAGACACTTCAGTAAAAAGGTCCCCTAACAGCCAGCTGAAATGCCCTAGAGGCACCAGTTCCTCCAATTGTAAAGTGTATTGTAGAACATTGTACAAGTAAGTTGCAAAAAAATCTAAAAGCAGATCTACCCAACTCAGTGGAGATGTAAGGGAGATCACCAGAGTTAGCCATCCCTGAGCCCAGGTCCTGTAGCCCGTGCATCTATATGTTAACAATTAGGTAAGGTATGGTGGAAGTTTATGCAAGAGGACTTTATAGGCGCAAAGGACGCAATGCAACAATCTACGATACTTCAAGGAGTGCCAGCCCACTTTCTGATACAAAATGCAATGATTTTTACTGAACTTATCGCCTGTAATAAAATGCAATGCACTTTGATAAACTGCATTCAATGGCTTCACTACAGTGGCAGCTGCATTCCTATAGACAATAACGCCCATAGTCAATAACAGGAATGAAATTGGACTGAATTATTTGTTTTCTGCTATTTAACATAAGACAGGACTTGTTCCTATAGAAGAAGCAAAATAAAGTAGAAAAAAGAGGGATAAAAAGAGGAATAGAGAGTACTTTGTTTTCCCAATCAATTCGATTTTATCAGGAGAGTCGGTGTTGTGATGGGACATACTTGTGTTTTTGTTGTTGTTTTGGATATGTTAGTATGTCTTCTCTTATCTGATGGGCACGAACTGTTCTGCTAACTCCTTTATTCTATTTCTACTTCCCAATCATTGGTGGGTTTGTTGAGACAGCTTGTGAATACTAACTGCGAACGTGGGATGAAATTATGCATGTAGGTGTGTGTGTTTGTGTATGCTCGCACGTCTGTGTGTGTCTGTGTTTGTGGTTCAGCGTGTCCTTTTCATTTTGTTTTGCCTTAGTGACAGAGGAAAGGAGGAGAAAAGAGGACTAGATCCAAATTAAACATGGTGTGACACCAAGTTTGGTGACATATCATTCCCGATGCTGTGTATGTTGACACAACATTCCCTGAGATCCCTTTGAATTTGTTTCCTTTAATTGTCACTATTGTGACTCTTGTTGTTGTAGTGGTGTTTTTTGTGTGCTGATGTTTTCTGTTCCTCGTTTAGGTGTGAATATTGAAAGAATGTGGATAGATGAAATGGGTCAAATAAAAGCAGGTTTGGTGCTGACTTGTGGAGAACACACACACACAGGAGTGAGATAACCTCTGATCCTGTTCTCTCCCCCTACCCCCTCACTGGTCACCAGGGAGAGAAGGAGGGATGGAGGGAGTGAGGGATGAGGAGGGTGGTAGACATGTGCAGACACCATGATTAATATTTTGGTCTAGTCCCGGTTTCCCTCACCTGCTGGGGTTGGTCAAGTTTACAGCTAGTACAATTTCCTGGCCTAGATGTGTGTGAAATCCCTGAAAACCGCCTCCTCCCTTCTTCCCTACTATATTCTCTCTCTCCATCTATCCAACTCAACCCCTCATCCATACTCCCCTCTCCTCACTCCCGTCCTTTGTCTCCCCTTATCCTCATTCTCCAATCACCCCATTTCCCCTTCTGTACCTTCTATCTTCTATCCCCCTTCATCCTTTCCTCCCCCATCTTCCTTACTTCCTCTCCTTTCTTCCTTACTTCCTGTAACTCCTGCCCTCCTTCCTTCCCCTTCTCCACCTTCTTCCTTACTCCCTCTGTCCATCCCACTTCTTCCTTTCCTCCTTATTTTCCTCTTCTCCCCTACTTCCTTTACCCCCTATTCTTCCCTAGTTCCTCTCTCCTCGCCTTTTCCTCCTTCCTCCATATTTCCTCTTTCATCCCCCTTCTTACTTACTTCCTCTTCTCTACACCCTACCATTAAACCCATTGACCCTAGGTAACCAGTGCAGTGGAGGATGCACTTGCCTGCACTGGTTCACTGTTGGTTGGTTATATTTGTTGCTGTGTTATAAGGGCTTGATGATACTGTGCTAGATGGTTGTGTTAGACTGGTTCAATTTGTTAACCCAGCTTGAACTGGAGTCTGGCAGAGTGTGTGTGTGTGTGTGTTAGGTTTAATATTTCCCTGTATTTTACAAACGTTCCATCCTGAAATGAAATCCCTTTTCTCCCAGGGAAACTGGTGTGTTATACATCAAATCTAGCATTTTCTTATTGCATTCATTATCATTCATTAGCCTAAAAATATAATATTAATTTGAAAGCAATCAAGTCATTGATAATCTCACGTCTTGTTTTAAAATGCGTTTTTATGTCATTGGGGTTTGAAGTCATCGAGGCAAAAACAGAACACGTTCAAATGAACAAACCACTTTATAAAACATTCATGGTACGTCAGGGCATTCTTTGCTAATGTAGGCATAGGCTATTCACATGAGTGCTATGATAATTCATTAAATAAATAAATCAACACAGTAGACTTACAGTAGGCCAATAATAAATCAGGCTTTTTACAAAAGAAAATGTTGGTGAAAACACATTGGCTAACCTATATCATATGGAAATACAGCCACGATATAGAATGAATTAAACATGAGCCTTCTGGCTACATGAACTTGATGCTGAAAAAGATGGGGAGCGAGAAGAAACAGACACCCAGTCTATGAGCTGAGAGGGGTCTGCGCAGAACAGTTGAGAAATAGATTTTCACAGCTATGCCCTCCGTAAGGCAACAAAAGAGGCCAAACGACAGTAAGGGATGAAGTGGATTCACAATTCAACTGCTCAGACATTAGACATATGTGGCAGGGACTCCAGACAATCATGGATTATAAAGGGGAAGCCAGCCGCGGTGCAAAAACCCACTCCTCACTCCCAGGCAAGCTAAACACCTTCTTCGCCCAATTTGAGCCGCAAATGTGGGCCTCCGATGCGGGCCACCGACACTTACGAGGACTGAGAGCTCAGCCTTCAACACCATAGCACCCTCCAAGCTCATCACCAGGCTCGGGGCCCTGGGTCTGAACCCTGCACTGTGCAACTGGGTCCTGGACATCCTGACAGGCCGAACCCAGGTGGTGAAGGTAAGCATCAACACGTCTACTACGCTGATCCTCAACACGGGGGTCCCACAAGGGGGCGTGCTCAGCCCCTCCTGTACACCCTGTTCACCCATGACTGTGTGGCCATGCACATCTCCAACTCAATCAGCAGGTTTGCTGACAACACAGCAGTGGTAGGCCTGTTACCAACAATGATGAGACAGCCTACAGGAAGGAGGTGAGGTCCCTGGTGAATTTGTGACAGGAAAATAATCTCTCCCTCAATGTCAACAAAACAAAGAAGCTGATCGTGGACTTCAGGAGACAGCAGAGAGAACACACCCCCATGCACATTGACAGGGCCGCAGTGGAGAAGGTGAAAAGCTTGAAGTTCCTCGAGGTGCACATGACTGACAACCTGAAATGGTCCATTAGCACAGCATATTAGAGAAGCGCAAATGTGCTTCTAATTGGAACGTTTGATAAACTTGTGAGCAAAATTCATTACACATTCCTGTGAAAATAATTAAGGAGTTTGAGTTTGGAAAACACTGAGATCCTCTGTGCAATGTAATGTAATCAAATATCTAATGGTAGGTCTAATGTATAAATGAAATGCATTAATAGAACGCAACTAAATGATCTGCATAAACTGCGTGTTTAAATGCAATTTAAGAGGACAAAATGAGATGACATTTTTAAACATCTAAAATGCTGAACTTGCTAATTTCAATGCAAAATGGGTCTTTTAAAGCATTAAAGGAGCTCTAAGGTGCATTGTGTTTAACAATCAAAACAACAAGGGTGTAATTGTAAATTTAGTGAATTAAAAGTGAGCTATTGCAGACCAAAACCTGCATAAGACCTAACTGCAAAGGACAGAGGAGCATTTAAATTCACTCTGCAGGCCAGAGAAGCAAACTTGGAGTGTGTACACTCAACACGCCACACACAAAACGTCATTCTTGTTGGTGGAGGAAATGCTGAAATTGTGAATGAAATTCTTGGGGTATTTTATGTTGTTTTCAATGACAGGAATGCTCATGAATCTGTGTCAATGCTGTTCACAGAGGAGGAAAAGGAATAGGAGAGCATTAACCATTATCACATTTTGTGCCACTGATTTTCACACAATACCCCACAATGTCAAAGTGAAATTGTGTTTTTAGAAATTGTTACAAATTTCTTTTTTTTAAAGCTGAAATGTCTTGAGTTAATAAGTAATCAACCCCTTTGTTATATGGCAAGCCTAAATACTGTACGTTCAGAGGCAAAAATGTGACCCGTTTCAGGAAACTAGGCATATGGTCACTACCTCACACGAGAACCATTTGAACATAATATTTTTTTTAATCAAAATGCGTTTTTTAGAAGAAATGCCTTCTTGAACATGTGAACTTTCATGTGCCTTATTAACAAACAGGTATACTCCTGTAAATACAAATTAAATTGTTAAATTACAAGCCTAGTTTGTTTAGCCACAGAAAAAGTCAGCAACCTTTCCTCTAGCCATAATTGGCTGAGATAATGAGAGGGCTGGACATGCGGAGAGATGAGTTCGGATTGATCTACTATATAGCACGCTTTTGTCTATTTTAGCTGGTTAATATGTGTAGGTAATCCTGTCTATCGCAACTTTTTTTGAAATATATTGCTTAGTAGTTCTGCATAAGTGTTGCTTTCCACTTTCCGATTTTTGAAATTAGAGTTTGATAGCTAAGGAGATGGAGAACACATCTGTCTCTGGATTACATCTTAAAACTAAGGCATCCGTGACAGGGAGAAGCATCCAACCATGACGTATACGGGTAAGATAGTCTAGCGAGCTACATTTTCAGATATTACAGATATTACATTCAGTCATTTTCATTTCAAGTTAAAGTCTACTGTTAGCTAGCTAGCTAATGTTATCTGGCTGGCTCACTAGCTAATGTTACGTGTATGTTCTTATTATTCATAGCTCAGAGTAATTTGCTTGGCTAGTTATAGCCTAACATTAGCTAGCTAACGTTGAACCTGGTTTGTTTGCAGCCTGCAGCCTGCAGATTCATGCAGGGTAGTAAACGTCATGGGTTGGTATTATGGTTCATTGTTTACCGAGCTGGTTCATTGTTTACTTAACAAAAGACTCTAAGCAAGACACCATTCTGGGGACATTCGTGAATTCAGTCTGGCCATCTACATTCTCGTCTGAGTGTGCCAGAGAGCAGAATAATTGATGTATTTATGAACACCTGTTGAATATGGCCGTTGTCAATAGACGTTGGCAAAAATGTACTCTGGGGGCGGTAATTTCATTTTTGGATGAAAAACGTTCCCGTTTTAAACAAGATATTTTGTCACAAAGAGATGCTCGACTATGCATATAATTGACAGCTTTGAAAAGAAAACACTCTGACGTTTCCAAAACTGCAAAGATATTGTCTGTGAGTGCCACAGAACTGATGTTACAGGCGAAACCCAGATAAATATCCAATCAGGAAGTGCCGCATTTTTTGAAACCGCCTCATGGCAATGACTCCTTATATGGCTGTGGAGGAGCAAGGAGTCAGCTTACATTTTCCACGTTTTCCCCAAGGTGTCTGCAGCATTGTGATGTATTTGTAGGCATATCATTGGAAGATTGACCATAAGAGACTACTTCTACCAGGTGGTCGCTTGGTGTCCTCTGTCGCAACTATTGCGTAATCTCCAGCTGCAGTATTTTTCCATTTGACTCTGATGAGAAACCGACTGCCACGAATGATTTTTCATCGAATAGAATTGTGAAAAACACCTTGAGGATTGTTTCTAAACAACGTTTGCCATGTTTCTGTCGATATTATGGAGCTATTTTGGAAAAGTTTTGCGTTGTAAGTGACTGCATTTTCCGGTCTTTTTCTTAGCCTATCGTGATGAACAAAACAGAGCAATTTCTCTTACACAAATAATATTTTTGGAAAAAATGAACATTTGCTATCTAACTGAGAGTCTCGTCATTGAAAACATCCGAAGTTCTTCAAAGGTAAATTATTTTATTTGAATGCTTTTCTTGTTTATGTGAAAATGTTGCCTTCTAAATGCTAGGCTTAATGCTATGCTAGGCTATCAATACTCTTACACAAATGCTTGTGTAGCTGGTTGAAAAGCATATTTTGAAAATCTGAGATGACAGTGTTGTTAAAACCTCTTATGGCTGCGGTCCCTGTACAGGGATCAAAATCAGCGGAAATTCCAGAGCACCAACTAATAGTACTCGATACAACTCAAACGTTCATTAAAACACACATGCAGGGTACTCAATTAAAGCTACACTCGTTGTGAATCTAGCCAACATGTCAGATTTTTAAAATGCTTTTCGGCGAAAGCATGAGAAGCAATTATCTGATAGCATGCAACCCCCCGAAATACACGAAGGGGACGTAAACAAAATAATTAGCGTAGCCGGCGCTACACAAAATGCAGAAATAAAATATATAACATTCATTACCTTTGACGAGCTTCTTTGTTGGCACTCCTATATGTCCCATAAACATCACAATTGGGTCTTTTCTTCGATTAAATCGGTCCATGTATACCCAAAATGTCCATTTATGAACACCGTCAAATCCAGGAAAAAACTCAGTTTCAAAATGCAACGTCATTTTTTTAAAATAAAAAAGTTGCCTATAAACTTTGACAAAACACTGCAAACTACTTTTGTAATCCAACTTTAGGTATTAGTAACCGTTAATAAACGATCAAATTAATCACAGGGCGATCTGTATTCAATAGCAGCAAGTCTGGAAATCGTCATCCATTTTCTCCCTTTCATAACTTCCTCTGGTATAGTCGACGACAGGAAGTGCCTATTACTCCTTCGACCAAAGATTAACTTCAATACAATTCACAACACTGGCAACATCGTGCGTAAGTTGTATTTTGGGTATACATGGACTATCAGAGTGGGGTGTTCTCTGCGAAAATTCGCAGCATCTAAGCTTGTGTTTCAATATATTTATTTCATTTCAATTGCGATTTTCATGAATAGGAACGTTGCGTTATGGTAATGAGCTTGAGGCTATGATTACGCTCCCGGATACGGGTTTGGAGTCTCAAGAAGTTTTATATTGTTGCCAGCAGCACAGTTACAGTCACCAACGCTCTGAATAACATGAAAACAACCGAACCAGGTCTGCTAGGGCAAGTAAAATGGTCAGAGTGGGGTGTTCTCTCATTTGTTTCTGGAAGTAGCTAGCACTCTAGCCAATGTTACACAATTAGCTTGGGTGCTTGACTGCCGTTACGAGGTCAGAACGTTCGCATCAACCCTACTCATTGGCCAGAGCATCCAGTGTGCTCTATAAACTCTCTGAGAGCGAAACGCTCTGAATTTACTAACGGACAATCTGACAGCACAGTTGCAATCACCAACGCTCTGGATAACGTAACAGCCTAACCAGCTCTACCATGGCGAGTAATATTCAGTGAGCTGTTCTGTAATTTGTGTCTGGAAGTAGCTAACAAGTTAGCTTGGGTGCTTGACTGCTGTCGTTAGTACAGAACGTTCAGATCAACCCTCTTGAAACTCTAGGGGCGCAATTTCATTTTTGGATGAAAAACGTTCCCGTTTCAAACAAGATATTTTGTCACAAAAAGATGCTCGACTATGCATATAATTGATAGCTTTGGAAAGAAAACACTCTGAATATTCCAGAACTGCAAAGATATTGTCTGAGGGTGCCCTAGAACGGGAGCTACAGGCAAAACCAAGATGAAACGGCAACCAGGAAACCAGCAGGATTTTTGAGGCTCCGTTTTCCATTGTCTCCTTATATGGCTGTGAATGCGAGAGGAATGAGCCTGCCCTTTCTGTCGTTTCCCCAATGTGTCTGCAGCATTGTGACGTATTTGTAGGCATATCATTGGAAGATTGACCATAAGAGACTACATTTTCCAGGTGTCCGCCCGGTGTCCTCCGTCGAAATTGGTGCGTCTTTTTCAGCTGCTGGTATTTTTCCATGCGATTCTGAGGGGAAAGCAGGCTTCCACGAACTGCATATCAATGAAGAGATATGTGAAAAAATACCTTGAGGATTGATTCTAAACAACGTTTGCCATGTTTCGGTCGATATTATGGAGTTAATTCTGAAAAAGTTTGACGTTTTGGTGACTGAATTTTCGGTTCGTTTCGGTAGCCAAATGTGATGTACAAAATGGAGCGATTTCTCCTACACAAAGATTCTTTCAGGAAAAACTGAACATTTGCTATGTAACTGAGAGTCTCCTCATTGAAAACATCCGAAGCTCTTCAAAGGTAAATGATATTATTTATTTGGTTATCTGGTTTTTGTGAAAATGTTGCGTGCTAAATGCTACTCAAAATGCTAAGCTAGCTTAGCATACTCTTACACAAATTAGTGATTTGCTATGGTTCAAAAGCATATTTTGAAAATCTGAGATGACAGTGTTGTTAAGAAAAGGCTAAGCTTGAGAGCAGGTGCATTATTTTCATTTTATTTGCGATTTTCATGCTAATGAGCCTGAGGCTTTATTCACGATCCCGGATCCGGGATGGGGAGTATCAAGAGGTTAAATAGATAACTGAGGCTAAAGCTTAAGAGGGAGTGAACGATGTTGAATGGATGTAGACAAAGAAGGGCTCTCCAGTAGTACCAAAACATTCAAACGGCGTTTTCTTAAAAATGAGTTTACAAGTTTATCAAATTTAAAAGCATAATTACTTTCCCATTGCTCCTCAACTGTAGTGTATGATATACCATTTTATAGCTCTGAGTCTCTACTTTTGTCGAATGTAAAAAACACAATTGCAAATTTTGCTACATAAGACCGTTTTGAGCCGGTCGGTCACAAATGTGCTTAATAAGTCACATAATAAGTTGAATGGACTCTGTGTGCAATTGTATTCCAAGATGACGTAGCAGTGAAGATGTGTTTGTTTTGTCCTCTCCTATTTTTTATTTTACCTTTATTTAACTAGGCAAGTCAGTATAAAGAACAAATGCTTATTTTCAATGACAGCCTAGGAACAGTGGGTTAAATGCCTGTTCTGTATAACTGCCTGTATACTGTAGTGTATGATATACCATTTTATAGCTCTGAGTCTCTACTTTTATCGAATGTAAAAAACACAATTGCAAATTTTGCTACATAAGACCGTTTTGAGCCGGTCGGTCACAAATGTGCTTAACAAGTCACATAATAAGTTGCATGGACTCTGTGTGCAATTATACTGTTGTTCAGGTTAGTTATCATTGTTTTAGTTTACAATGGACCCCCTAGTTCCACTCTTCACACCTCTGAGGTATATAGTAAGTACTTATAAGGTTCTAATTACTAACCTTTGGGACCAACAATATACTACATAATAATTACATTTTGTTACTTTGTATTTACCAAGAACTGTATGTAGTACTTATTTGCTTGGTTCCTAGCAAGCACGTTTGGGACTAAACAGTTACTATGTATTTATTTTTTGTTCCTGGGTATTTACTTAGCTATTACCTAGTAATTACCATGCTGCAAAATGAAGGGTTACAGTATTTTCCAAATTGCACACTATTCCTTATATAGTGCACTACTTTTGACCAGAGCCCTATCAAACTCCAACCTGGATATATACAGGTTGAATTCATAAGATATACATTTAGAGGCTTGGAGCTGTATTCATAAAGCAACAGGTTATGAGTGTTGTGAGTGTTATGAGTGCACTATATAGGGAATAGGGTGCCATTAAGGATGCAAACTAAAGACGCCAGCATGTTCTCATACTTCCTTAAAAGAAAGACCTTCACTTGAAAAATTAGAAAAAAGCATAAATAGTACTGTTTGTCCATGACAACCAAGACTTTACGGAAGAATCCCTACTGTTGACCAATGACCGATGAAGTGGTGTAGATTTCGGCTACTGACTTCGGCTTGCCTCAAGAAAAACAAATGGTGTGCCAGAACAACCCAAAAAAACTTACCCAAAACAAACAAAAAATTCACAAATGTCTATATGCACAAACTCTTCCAAAATGCTTCGGATGGGAAGCATGCGGACCCCTTTAAGGCATTGAATATAATGGTTAGAGGTGGGGGAAAAGTCCTCACGGATACAGTGGGGTTGTATGGAATTGTGTGTGTGGACTGTTGAAGAAAGGGAGCTATGGAACAGTGCTAGTCGGTGTAATTTACATTATGTCAGCGATTGGGTGCAGAGTTATAGTGGAGTTAGGCGCAGGACACAGGTATTGAGTAACATAACTGAGTTTACTCAAAATATCAAGAAAAATTCGAAATGGGAACATACAAAAAAGACTAGCACAAAACACAACCACTAACGACATAAACAATCACGGACAGAACAGGAATGTATGTCAGAGGGTTAAATAAGAACGTGATATGTAATAGAATCCAGGTGTGTGTGTAATACAGACAAACAAAACAAAACTGAAACATGGCTCGATGGTGACGAGAAAGCCCGTGACGACAACCGCCGAACACCACCCGAACAAGGAGAAGAGCCGACTTCGGCGGAAGTCGTGTCACATTAGCACTAGTCAGTGACTCCCATGGCCTCCCATGGCCACCTGCACAAACACACACTTATACACATCACATACAAACAATTCACTTCATAATGTTCAAACACACTGCATATTATTCATACAACTATGCATATCACACACAAACATAAAAAAAGTATCCACACAAACTCATACTAATGCTTCAGGTAACAAATGCACACACGCAAGGCACACACACACACCTGACATAATTATGCAGGTGTGATAATTTGCCATTATACATGGAACTGAATCCAAATTGCATTCCTCACTTACCTTTTTACATTTGCATAAAAATACAGATTTTAATTGAAAACAAATAAATACTGTGCTCCATGATACACAATGACTGAGCAGAGGACAGGCTTTGTCGCTGTGTGTGTGTGTGTGTGTGTGTGTGTGTGTGTGTGTGTGTGTGTGTGTGTGTGTGTGTGTGTGTGTGTGTGTGTGTGTGTGTGTGTGTGTGTGTGTGTGTGTGTGTGTGTGTGTGTGCGTGTGTGCGTGTGTGTGTGCGTGCGTGTGTTTTACAAACACAGTAATATTGGAACACTAGACTAAATATTGTCTGTCATGAGACGTGCGCTTAATTATGTATGCCATACACTTTCTCTTACATACACAAATTAATAAACAAATAGTCACTCACACAGTCACACATACACACACCTTTTGTGGTTAAGCAGTGTTAATGAAGCCCTCCACTGGAATGGTCTTTGGATAAGCTGATGTGTGTGTGTGTGTGTGTGTGTGTGTGTGTCTGTCACCCCCCCCCTCTCCACTCCTCCAGCCCCCCAATCATTTTAAGGACACCATTTTAACCAATTAGCCCAACTCTTAGGCCCTAATGGTGCCCATCACACACACAAACTTCCTACCCGTACCTTTCAAGTCTAATTTGGGCCTAAAAACCAGTGCAGGTAATTGGTGCCATTAGACCCTCTGTTAGCCTTTCCAGGCCAATATAGTCCAGTTGTGTTATTACTCAAAGTTCTGTGTTTCCATGGTGAGTGATTCTTCTTCTTTACTGTGTGTGTGTGGCACAGTAGGGAATCCCATCTCCCAGTAGTAGTCTGTGTTGTTCAGTGGGACACACCTTAGCCTCTCTCATAACCAATCAGGCTTCGGATTCAGGTCATGCTCTTCACCTCAGGTGGCCTAGCAACAGAGCTGTAGTGGGGGAGGAATCACTTGAAGCCATTGCTTCTGGACAGTTTTT
The DNA here is from genome assembly GCF_036934945.1 of Oncorhynchus masou masou. NCBI lineage: Eukaryota > Metazoa > Chordata > Actinopteri > Salmoniformes > Salmonidae > Oncorhynchus > Oncorhynchus masou. The sequence goes on along the minus strand of NC_088233.1, from coordinate 59,209,510 downwards.
TCAGTTTTGCCCAAATAATTATTGTTCGTGTCCTCCTCCTTTTCAAAAAAACCCGCCTTGGGGGAGAGACGGGGACTAGAGCATGAAGCACCCCCCACCCCAAAAAGGGTATGCTTGTATATTTAGTAATGAATCCACATCAATACACTGGAAGCCATCATAGGGTGCATCATTCAGCGCACAAAGCCCTGACCTGCTTTCCTCCTTAGCAATTATGTCATAGAAATGCCTCAGGCATGATGAAAACAAGCCCAGATTCTCCCAGGGTAATATTCCACTTTAAGGTTAAGTTCAGGCATTAACTGCAAATAAAACAAAAATATCTACTACTTTTTATCGCTGTATTCACACCTGTGGAATCAGAAGCAGATGCTTACGCCCATCCACCATCCCTTTCCACTATTACCTAGCAAAACCGAAACCTACTTGAAGGTAACAGCACTCACTGTTGCCCCTTGTGGCTGGTTTCCACGTCATCTCCCGACGTCCTCATACATTGAGTCGAATACTGACTTGTATCACGGGTGAGCTGGCTGTAATAATCACTTTCAATCCAACATTGTGGATGTGTCGAGTGCCAGGTCTCTCTCCATTCAGAGATGTCAGTATCAAGCCTGTCTGTCAGTCAGGATTCCAGCAGATCATCTTGCAAGTCTCCAAGTGTTGGCTCCATAGATGCATCTGTGAACACATACTGTACACAGTCACTTTTTTTATTACCAATGGCAGTTAGGATCAGGGTTGGAACCAAAACCATTTTCCAATAGTTTTGTTGTGAACGAAAACATTGTTTTTTGTCCTGTTCCACTGATCAGACTAGCAAAATAAAGTTCTGAACTGGTTCGAACCCTGTAAAAAAAACGGTTTATATTGTGCTTTTCTGTTCCTTTTTTAAACTGTAAAATATATATTTTTTAAATATTTAGCTCATTAAATTACTTCACTAATCAGTGTTGATAGAGCTGGCAAGCTAGTTATTTACATGCATGAGGAGGAGGCTTGAAGCACTGGGCATCTTGTTATGACATTATCTGAATTAGGTCCACAGAATTATACCTAGGAGGAGCAACTTCTATGGAGGAACTTTGAATATCCTTTGAGCTAGCTAGTGAACAAGCTTGTGTGCGCAGAGCAGCACCACAAATAAAAACATATCTTACCTTTTTGTAGTTGATAAATACAACGTGAAATGTGAAAACTAGGCCTATAGTATCCTTATCTAGCATTGAACAAGTTAATTCATTCTTCTCTAGCTAATAAAGAAATATCTCTCACTATCTTCTGAATCAGCTTGTATCGTCAGTACCTTAGCCAATGCTTTGGAGGGGCAGGTAGCCTAAACACGCACACAGACTGGCAAAGATTTTCAGTGGACTGGAATAAGTTTCTGAGTGACTGAGGGACTAGAAAAATATTCCTTGGAATGTAAAATAATGTTATTAAGCGGTTTCCATGTTTTTAAAATAAGGTTTTTGTTCCCGGAACCGTATGGATCAATTTTCTTCCCGGTTCCATTTCTGTTCCTTAAAAAATGTACTTATTTTCTGGTTTTTGGTTCTGTTCCTGAACAGGTTCCAACACCTGGTTAGGATAGGTGATATCTGACAAACAAACATATAATATGTTGAAGTTTCAACAGTTTCTCCCCATCGTCGACCATTGGTGAGCAGGCAAGCACCATTGATGGGCATGGCATGGTAGATCAGGTGGACCCTCATCAAAGATACCTGTCAGTCACACACAAACACATACACAAATCGATGATTACATTATCAATGGTTGTTATGATTAGATTTCATGGTATGAAGTGAAATAGAATGGTAAACGCAGAAATCACGCTGGCTCCACCAGGCTTGGTTATGAAGGTGAATTGGGACAAAACCCTAAACTGTTTCGACCTTTGACCAGGTAAAATGTCACCAACCTGATTCAAGTGTCCTCCCTGTTCCAATTATAGGAACTCTCAAGGTGAGGGCATGTCTGCGTGATGTTGAGGTTCCCCTTGCTGGTCTTCTCTATGACGCATGTTCGGTTGCAAACTGGACATCTCTGAAACAACTGCAGCAAGCAATCCTCCTAAACAATATACTTCTTATGAGGTGGTATTGACTGGGAGGGCCTGTGACATGTTGTTACAATAGACAGTCAAGTGGTAAATTGCATTTTGTTATAAAGAAAGGACAAAGCTTTTTGATAATGCACTTCACAAGCAAAATGACTCAACCGCTTGTATCTGCTTGGCTGGGTAATTAACCTACTAGTTTATCATACCGGCTATTTATTTATACAACTTATCACATAACACACGTTACCGTTGTGTCGTCAGGTCAGTAACTCGGGTCAAGCGAATTCTAAATCGTCACTAGTTTCCACAGCCACAAAGTCATAAGCCCCACCTATTTCTACATGTTCGCTTCTTTAACATAAGGCCGATGTCCATGCCCCCGTGTAAATCAAATTAGCATAAAAACCAAATCCCATCAAAAGTTATCAGTTTAAGCCAGAGATATGTACTGTATCTCAATCCTACAGATCTGTCTATGTCACACTTCTGCATCTGCGGTGAAAGGTGACTGAGCTAGAGCTGTGTTTGTCAGGCCAGGAGACCCCCCAAAATTGGTATTTTTGCTAATTACAAATCAAGTAGCTAAATGATCCTTGGTATGGCATTCTTAAAACAATTCCATATGTGGCTGACTGGCTCAAATCGATTTTAAATTGTGTTTTTTTTTACAGTGGATAAAAGTAGAGCTACAAAATTGTATATCATACACTACAGCTGAGGAAAAATGGGAAAGTTATTTTGCTTTGAAAGTTGATAAACTTGTAAACTCAGTTTTGAGAAAAGGACCTTGTAATGTTTTGGTACTACTACTAGAATCAAATAAAATTTTGTATAAAATTTCCCTTTGTACATCAGCTGTACTGAAACCCAGCCTAAAACCCCAAACAGCAAGCAATGCAGGTGTAGAAGCACGGTGGCTAGGGAAAACTCCCTAGAAAGGCCAAAACCTAGGAAGAAACCTAGAGAGGAACCAGGCTATGTCAAATCAAATCAAATCAAATTTATTTATATAGCCCTTTGTACATCAGCTGATATCTCAAAGTGCTGTACAGAAACTCAGCCTAAAACCCCAAACAGCAAGCAATGCAGGTGAAGGAGCACGGTGGTTAGGAAAAACTCCCTAGAAAGGCCAAAACCTAGGAAGAAACCTAGAGAGGAACCAGGCTATGTGGGGTGGCCAGTCCTCTTCTGGCTGTGCCGGTTAGAGATTATAACAGAACATGGCCAAGATGTTCAAATGTTCATAAATGACCAGCATGGTCGAATAATAATAAGGTAGAACAGTTGAAACTGGAACAGCAGCACGGCCAGGTGGACTGGGGACAGCAAGGAGTCATCATGTCAGGTAGTCCTGTGGCATGGTCCAGGGGCTCAGGTCCTCCGAGAGAGAGAAAGAGAGAATTAGAGAACGCACACTTAGATTCACACAGGACACCGAATTGGACAGGAGAAGTACTCCAGATATAACAAACTGACCCCAGCCCCCCGACACATAAACTGGGGGGCTGGGGTCAGTGTGGAGGCTGAGACAGGAGGGGTCAGGAGACACTGTGGCCCCATCCGAGGACACCCCCGGACAGGGCCAAACAGGAAGGATATAACCCCACCCACTTTGCCAAAGCACAGCCCCCACACCACTAGAGGGATATCTTCAACCACCAACTTACCATCCTGAGACAAAGCTGAGTATAGCCCGCAAAGATCTCCGCCATGGCACAACCCAAGGGGGGGTGCCAACCCAGACAGGATGACCACATCAGTGAATCAACCCACTCAAGTGATGCACCCCTTCCAGGGACGGCATGAGAGAGCCCGAGTAAGCCAGTGACTCAGCCCCTGTAATAGGGTTAGAGGCAGAGAATCCCAGTGGAAAGAGGGGAACCGGCCAGGCAGAGACAGCAAGGGTGGTTCGTTGCTCCAGAGCCTTTCCGTTCACCTTCCCACTCCTGGGCCAGACTACACTCAATCATATGACCCACTGAAGAGATGAGTCTTCAGTAAAGACTTAAAGGTTGAGACCGAGTTTGCGTCTCTGACATGGGTAGGCAGACCATTCCATAAAAATGGAGCTCTATAGGAGAAAGCCCTGCCTCCAGCTGTTTGCTTAGAAATTCTAGGGACAATTAGGAGGCCTGCGTCTTGTGACCGTAGCGTACGTGTAGGTATGTACGGCAGGACCAAATCAGAGAGATAGGTAGGAGCAAGCCCATGTAATGCTTTGTAGGTTAGCAGTAAAACCTTGAAATCAGCCCTTGCTTTGACAGGAAGCCAGTGTAGGGAGGCTAGCACTGGAGTAATATGATAAAATTTTGGGTTCTAGTCAGGATTCTAGCTCCCGTATTTAGCACTAACTGAAGTTTATTTAGTGCTTTATCCGGGTAGCTTGAAAGTAGAGCATTGCAGTAGTCTAACCTAGAAGTGACAAAAGCATGGATTAATTTTTCTGCATCATTTTTGGACAGAAAGTTTCTGATTTTTGCAATGTTACGTAGATGGAAAAAAGCTGTCCTTGAAATGGTCTTGATATGTTCTTCAAAAGAGAGATCAGGGTCCAGAGTAACACCGAGGTCCTTCACAGTTTTATTTGAGACGACTGTACAACCATTAAGATTAATTGTCAGATTCAACAGAAGATCTCTTTGTTTCTTGGGAAATAGAACAAGCATCTCTGTTTTGTCCGAGTTTAAAAGTAGAAAGTTTGCAGCCATCCACTTCCTTATGTCTGAAACACATGAAATTGAAATGTACACATTGAAATGTACAGCTGTGCGTCATCCGCATAGCAGTGAAAGTTAACATTATGTTTTCGAATAACATCCCCAAGAGGTAAGATATATAGTGAAAACAATAGTGGTCCTAAAACGGAACCTTGAGGAACACCAAAATTTACAGTTGATTTGTCAGAGGACAAACCATTCACAGAGACAAACTGATATCTTTCCGACAGATAATATCTAAACCAGGCCAGAACTTGTCCGTGTAGACCAATTTGGGTTTCCAATCTCTCCAAAAGAATGTGGTGATCGATGGTATCAAAAGCAGCACTAAGGTCTAGGAGCACGAGGACAGATGCAGAGCCTCGGTCCGATGCCATTATGTGGGGTGGCCAGTCCTCTTCTGGCTGTGCCGAGTGGAGATTATAACAGAACATGGCCAAGATGTTTAAATGTCCATAAATGACCAGCATGGTCGAATAATAATAAGGCAGAACAGTTGAAACTGGAGCAGCAGCACGGCCAGGTGGACTGGGGACAGCAAGGAGTCATCATGTCAGGTAGTCCTGAGGCATGGTCCTAGGGCTCAGGTCCTCCGAGAGAGAGAAAGAAAGAGAGAATTAGAGAGAGCACACTTAAATTCACACAGGACACCAAATAGGACAGGAGAAGTACTCCAGATATAACAAACTGACCCTAGCCCCCCGACACATAAACTACTGCAGCATAAATACTGGAGGCTGAGACAAGAGCGAGAGCCCTTTTACTAGAGAGCCCTTCTTTGTCTACACCCATTCAGCATCGTTCACCCATCTGTAAGGGTTTATCCGAGCATTCTGTACTAACAACAGCACCCATGCTAACTTGCTAGCTACTTCCAGACACAAATGAGAGAACAGCTCACAGAACTTTACTCGCCTTAGCAGAGCTGGTTAGTCTGTTACGTTATCCAGAGTGTTGGTGACAGCAACTGTGCTATCATATTGTCCGTTCATAAATTCAGAGCATTTCGCTGCCAGAATGTTCAGAGCGCACACTGGATGATAAGTAGGGTTGATCCGAACGTTCTGACCTCACAACGGCTGGCTTGCTAGCTACTTCCAGACACATAATGAGAGAACATCCCCGCTTGGACATTTTAACTCGCCCTAGCAGACCTGGTTAGGCTGTTTTCATGTTATCCAGAGCGTTGGTGACTAACTTTGCTGCTGGCAACAATTTAATTATGCTTTTTTGCCGATGTTTACGGATATATCAAATCCAAATCAAATCAAATTGTATTTGTCACTTGCGCCGAATACAACAGGTGTAAACCTTACAGTGAAATGCTTACTTACAAGCCCTTAACCAACAATGCAGTTTTAGGAAAATACAAAAAAAGAGATAAGAAAAATAAGTAATTAAGAGCAGCAGTAAATAACAATAGCGGGGCTATAGACAGAGGGTACGGGTACAGAGCCAATGTGTCAATGTGCGGGGCAGCGGTGTCGAGGTAGTTGAGGAAATTATTAAAGTGGATATGCATAGACGATAACAGCAAGTAGCAGCAGCGTGTGTGTGTGGGGGGGGGGTGCAAATGGTCTGGGTAGCCATTTGATTAGCTGTTCAGGGGTATTATGGCTTGGCGGTAGAAGCTGTTTAGAATCCTCTTGGACCTAGACTTGGTGCTCCGGTACTGCTTGCAGTGCGGTAGCAGAGAGAACCCTCTATGACTAGGGTGGCTGGAGTCTTTGACAATTTTTAGGGCCTTCCTCTGACACCACCTGGTATAGAGGTCCTAGGTGGCAGGAAGCTTGGCCCCGGTGATGTACTTGGCCGTACGCACTACCCTCTGTAGTGCCTTGCGGTCTGAGGCCGAGCAGTTACCATACCAGTCAGTGATGCAACCCATCAGGATGTTCTTGATGGTGCAGCTGTAAAACCTTTTGAGGATCTGAGATTGTATCATTTGTGGATCTGTTGGTGCGGTATGCAAATTTGAGTGGGTCTAGGGTTTCTGGGATAGTGGTGTTGATGTGAACCATGACCTGCCTTTCGAAGCATTTCATGGCTACAGATGTGACGGGTTAGTAGGCATTTAGGCAGGTTACCTTAGTGTTCTTGGGCACAGGGACCATGGTGGTCTGCTTGAAACATGTTGGTTTTACAGACTCAGACAGGGAGAGGTTGAAAATGTCAGTGAAGACACTTGCCAGCTGGTCAGCTCATGCTCGGAGTACACGTCCTGGTAATCCGTCTGGCTCAGCGGCCTTGTGAATGTTGACCTGTTTAAAGGTCTTACTCACATCGGCTGCACAGAGCGTGATCACACAGTCATCCGGAGCAACTGATGCTCTCATACATGTTTAAGTGTTGCTTGCCTCAAAGCACGCATAGAAGCTCTGGTAGGTTTGTGTCTCTGGGCAGCTCTCCGCTGTGCTTCCCTTTGTAGTCTGTAATAGTTTGCAAGACCTGCCATGACCTGCCATGTCCGACGAGCGTCATAGCCGTAGTACGTAGCCGTAGTACGATTCTTAGTCCTGTATTGATGCTTTGCCTGTTTGACGGTTCATTGGAGAGCATAGTGGGATTTCTTAGAAGCCTCCGGGTTAGAGTTCCGCTCCTTGAAAGCGGCAGCTCTACCCTTTAGTGCAGTGCAAATGTTGCCTGTGATCCATGGCTTCTGGTTGGGGTATGTCATACAGTCTCTTTGGTGACGACGTTCTCAAGTCAGAATGAGAACAGAAATGAGGTAATCATTAATAAGTCTCTGTTATCGATATACTGTATAACTTATATATTCTTGAATTTAATTCAGGAGATGGCAACTCGTTAAACAACTTATTCCGTGGTGCCCCAAATTCCTAATAAGTTGACTGTTATATTACTAATTTAACCAGGTAACAATTAAACATAGTGGATTGAATAAATAACAGTCATCAGATTAATGCAAGTCACATCACAACACAGTGCTTGGGTAGCTTTGCTTTACATGGCAGTCACTACGACTAGAACTAATGACCAGAGAACGCCTAAAACTAGTGTTAGCGAATGTAGAATCACGTAAAAAAATGTATAGGTTGGGAAAGAATATTGCTTCTTAATGCTGGTAACCCGTTGCATAAACCAATAACACACTTGAATCTATGTGTTAGGAACTGTTTTTCATGACTGTGACATGGTCTAAGCCATGTGGCAAAGCCGAATATATTATGGCCTCTCAGGTATTATTGCTTAATTTCATCTGCACAGTTGTTCCATTAAATTTGTTTTTGTACATTTCTCAAAGGAAAGAGCTAAAAGTAGTTATTGTGCATAGACTTGTATGTTTTTTTAAAACCTCTTGTAACTACCCATCCCAGATCCGGGAGCATTGTCATCAACTGACACAATAATTAGCATAACGCAACGGACATAAATATTACTAGAAAATATTCATATTCATGTCACAAGTGAAATATATTGAAACACAGCTTAGCCTTTTGTTAATCACCCTGTCATCTCAGCTTTTGAATATATGCTTTACAGCCAAAGCAAGACAAGCATTTGTAAACGGGCTATTTTGTCAGGACAAGATGCTAGAATATGCATATATTGACAGCTTAGGATAGAAAACACTCTAAAGTTTCCAAAACTGTAAAAAAATATTGTCTGTGAGTATAACAGAACTGATATAGCAGGCGAAAGCCTGAGAAAAATCCAATCAGGAAGGGACTCTTATTTAGAAAGCTCTGCATTCTTATGCGTCCCTATTGAGCAGTGAATGAGATATCAACCAGATTCCTTATTCTATGGCTTCCCTAGTGTTTAGTGTCACAATACATCGTTTCAGCCTTTTAATTTTGAAAAATGAGCCTGAACGTAAACATTGCGTCAGTGGTCAGCTGGAGTGCGTAAAAGACAAATGCGGCCATTGTTTCTCTCTTTCCTACTAAGAAGCCACCTGTCCCGGTTGATATATTGCTAGCTAGGCATAATACTATGCTAGGCTATCGATAAACTTACACAAATGACCTGAATCCAATTGAGCACATCTGGGACATCATGTCTCTCTCCATCCACCAATGCCATATTGCACCACAGACTGCCCAGGAGTTGGGGGATGCTTTAGTCCAGGTCTGGGAGGAGATCCCTCAGGAGACCATCCGCCACCTCATCCGGAGCATGCCCAGGTGTTGTAGGGAGGTCATACAGGCACGTGGAGGCCACACACACTACTGAGCCTCATTTTGACTTGTTTTAAGGACATTACATCAAAGTTGGATCAGCCTGTAGTGTGGTTTAATTTTGAGTGTGACTCCAAATCCAGGCCTCCATGGGTTGATAAATTTGATTTTCATTGATAGTTTTTGTGTGATTTTGTTGTCAGCACATTCAACTATGTAAAGAAAAAAGTATTTCATAAGAATATTTCATTCATTCAGATCTAGGATGTGCTATTTTTAGTGTTCCCTTTATTTTTTTGAGCAGTGTATATATATTGTATTCTATTCTACTGTATTTAGTCAATGCCACTCCGACATTACTCATCCTAATATTTATATATATTTATTTTACTTCTAGATTTGTGTATTGTTGTTTCTGACCAATACAAATTGATATAATTTGCAATTTGATTTGAGTTGTCTATAGTCTACGGCTTCATGATGTTTTGGCCACACTTCTGGTTTTGTAGCGTGTGGTGGATGGAGATTGACGATCAGCCATTTTGAAAATAGTATATTTGCACTGTATCAAAACCTTGTTTTTTTCTCACCCTCTTTCTCTCTTCTCTCCTCTGCCTCTTCTATCTGGATGGGATCCTTCACCTGCCTGTTCTCCCCTCTCTCTACCTCAGGTAAAACACACCTCCTTAAATTATAAATCCACAGAAGGTATAATCATTGACCAGCAAATCAAATCAAATGTTATTGGCCACACACATATTCAGCAGATGTTATTGCGGGTGTAGCAAAATACTTGTGTTCTTAGCTCCAACGGTAAAGTAATATCTAACAATTCACAACATTACACACAAGTATAAAAAATAAAATATGATATATATATTAGGACGAGCAATGTCTCTTTTTTTATTTGTGGGAAGACTTGATGAAAATATTTCCTAAATTAAATTTTGCTCAGTTCCTGGTGATTTTAGTATTTTTATTTTATTTACCAAAAGCAAACAAAATCATAGACATATAGGGTTTGCATCAGTGTATGTAAGATTGTGTGTATAATTACTTGTGTGTGTGTGTGTGTTCTCTGACTCTCTGAAGAGTTGCTGCTTTCTTTCTCTCTCCCGCTCTCTCTCCCTCTCAACCCTCCCATCTATCTCTCTCCCTCTCTCTCTCCCTCCCCTGTTTCTCTTTTTCTCTCTCTCTTTCGTTCCACTTCAGCAGCATCAAAGCAATGGGATTGCAGTGGATGTAGTAAAAGAGAGTGAGAGGGGGGATTGAAAAGAGAGAGTTGGAGAGAGAAGAGGTAGTAGGGGGGAGGGGGAGAGAGTGTGATGCGGGAAGCCAAGTGTTGGTGAGAGAGGTACTTAGGGACAAACAGAGAGTGGGATTAGTGAAAGGTGCATGTTAGGTTGAGCCCCCTTCTGGATAGAGCTGGCAGCTGGTAACTCTCTCTATCTCGCTCTCCCTACCCATCTCTCTCTCTCTTTCCATATTTTCCCCTTGCTTGCTCTCTCCTTGTCTGTGTGTGTATTCATAGCAGATGACACAGTGTTGTGCACAGTCACGGATGATATTCCCATGCATATTATGGTTAGGCTTCCTAATCGGAATCTGCTCAACTGAGGGAAAGTGTGTGTGTGTGTGTGTGTGTGTGTGTGTGTGTGTGTATGTGTATTTATTGCAACTGCTGTATTCTATTATATTCTGCTATCATACAACCTCTCCCTCATCTCTCTCTCCTTCTATATGTTGCGGTGCTACTTTGTGCTCAGGTGTATAAGGCTGTGAATCATAAACTCTACACACACACACACACACACACACACACACACACACAAGCCAACCTACTCAGGGGAAAGCAAACTGTCCCACAGGGATTAATACACCGAAGATTTCACAGCAGATCAAGCATGATATTGACACTGTGTTTGTGTGTACATGCGTGTGAGTGTGCTTTCCTGCGTGCGTGCAAGAGCGTGTTCAGTATGAACTAAGCAGCTGTCTTTCTGTGCCCACCTTAGTTTAGCTTTGTTTTCTGTAAAAACGTGTTTATTTGTTGAGTAATTCATGTGTAGGAATGTGTTTGGATTTGAAGCGATAGTGATATAATGGCAACTGGAACAGAGAAAAGAGGAGAAGGATCAGAAAAGGTACATCATCAAAGGCAGTTAGGCCAGGGTCCTGTGTGAGAGAACGTAGTACATGGGCAGGTTTACAAGGCTGTTTGTCGGAGAAAGTAGTGTCCACATCCATTCTGTGCTTCGGTGGTCCACCTTCCAGCATCCATCAACAAATCACCTCACCCACTGCTCTGTCTCCATGGCAACCACTTGACAACCCCATAGCAACCCCATGCTGACCCAGCCAGCCGCTGAAGAGGCCCTTGACATGAACCTGGCACGCCCCCCTGAACCCCTCCATCTGTCATCAGTGGCTGAGAGGCCTGTTTGTCAATCACTCTGACACTTTGATTGGCAGCCACTGCTTACTCATGCACTCCTAAGGCCTCCAGATCTGAAATAGGGCAGAGTGTGGGCAGGGGATGTTATTCTGAAGATATCATAGAGGATATTTAGTATGTGAACATGTGCATGCTTATGTTTAAACAGTTAGATCCGCTTTCTTGACTCCGATTCAACCAATTCCTGGGGTGTATTCATTAGTGCATACCATAGCAAAATGCTTTGCAATGGAAATTGTTACGCAATGAAAACTGACTTTCCTTATTGGACAAGTTCAGATTAGTCTGTCCTCATTTCGGCCAATTGCTTCTGTTTTGTTCCTAGCGAATACACCCCTGGACTTAAAAGCCCACATTGGAGATTTCCCATTGAGCACTTTTTTGTTCAGAAATAGGTTTAAACCAGGATTCAAACTAACCACACTGTGCCAACATAGTGCCACACTTTACTTATATAGGTAATTTACACTTGAGCCGACATCCACCACAGCATTTATTTTATTTTATTTATTTAAAAAAATATTGAACCTTTACTTAACTAGGCAAGTCAGTTAAGAACAAATTCTTATTTACAGTGATGGCTTAGGAACAGTGGGTTAACTGCCTTATTCAGGGGCAGAACGACAGATATTTACCCTGTCAGCTCGGGATGTGAATGTTTTTCCGTGAATGTGATCTCCGCAAACTGCCGGGAAATTGCCTTCAAAGGTCAAGTGCACTTTTCTAGTCCTGGACTAAAAAGTATTGTCATTGGAGATTTTCCACCCTACCATACAGTTTAATTCCAAGGATAGGCTTATGGGTCCAAGAAACCCATAGCCTTAGTTCTGTGAATGTGTGCCTGGATTTATTTTCTGTGAACATTTCTGCTGCATCTCTCAGAGAAGTTCAACGATGTATAACAGTGATAGATTCATAAATATATATTGATGCTCAAAGGAATTGCTTGAACACTGTGTGTGTCACGCTGGTATGAAGGATCGGGAGACATGCGCAGGAATGCGTAATAGTTTTTAAAATTTCTTTACCCAAATTACAGCGTGTCGTGTAAAGTAACGGGGATGAAGACCAAACAAACACATATACAAAACGCAAGGTTGAACCCCAAAAAAAGACCGAGGAGTACCTTGAATAAATAACACAAGCGCCCAATGATTATCACACGGGACGAGACCCGTAATCGTCTGCACAATATACGTGGCACGAAAGCCAAAACAGCATAGCACAGGTTCACACACGACCAACGGACATTGGAATAATAATCGTTCAATGGTGAACAAAGGGCACACTTATACCATTACGAATCTAATGGGAATAGGGACCAGGTGTGTATAATGACAGTTCTGGAGGGATCTGTGATAGTGTGTATAACACACATGCTTGTTTTAGACAGTATCTGGTATCTGCAGCAATGTTTAAATGTCAACAGATGCTCCCTTTATAATGCACTCATATATACATTTTCTTATTAAATCCCAGACCAAGAATTGACGTTATTATAGATGCAACGAAAAACATTGTTTTCAATTGAGACCATTTCAGCCATTACCGGAGTATCTTTGACAGGTCATTACAAACGTTTCCGCAGTCGCAACGTTAACGGCAATGTTAACAAGCAAGAGTGGGAAAGTGTCACCAGAGTAAAATGAAAGCAATCAATCCAGCAAGATTTAAGTGACAACTGGATTCTGCACCCGTCAAACACAGGAAATAGATGGCTGAAAAGGAGACCCAGCATACCAGGAACACTCCCAGAACATTAGCTAAGATTCTCAATAAGTTCTAGTTAGGGTTTTATCTAACATCGGGATGATAACATCCAAACAAAATATATACTTTTTAATGTTTTAAGTGAAATATCTTTGGAATGTTCTCCTAATGTAACATCCACAACGGACCATTCCCCAAAATATGCAAATAAATAAATCAATCAATTACACACCACACACTTTTACAGGTTACACACTTGTTCATGTGTGAAGCAGGACAAATATAAGCAGCCTTATTTGACCTTTGAACAGTCTGGTGAGAACACTGTGGTGACATCATGAAATATATCTTCTGTTCAAATGTCCTACGAAGTAAATAATGTGCAGATTGTCAACATATGAAGTGTAAAACATATGGTTGTGTTTGCATGATTAAATGCTGTCCTATGAATGAAATTAGAATGCCATGTGTCTCTATAGTCCTCAAATGTGAGTTGCCATTAAATCTGGAGAGAAACATAACAGGGATGTATTTCAATCTTAAGGAGCTAAAAATGTGTGCTGAGAATGTTGTGGTAATATTAGGGAAAACTTAAATATAACATTTTCTACATTTTCTTAATGTTCTGAGGACCTCCAAGACCAGTTAAAATATTGCTTGAACATCAATGGAATATAATGTTAAACCTAAAACACATATGCTATGAATATCATAAAAACATACTTATTTGGAAATTATAATGTACGCACAACATGACTACATGTTCTGGGAACATTTCAAGAATTTAGAAAGGCTGTTCTGTCAACATTCTTGCAACATCAAAGGAATGTTTGGTGCACCCTGATATAAACATAATCTAAATATCAGCACAACTGAATAGTTTGTGTTTTGGGAACCTATCTCTTGTCATATCCCCACAATGTTCCCACACCACATCCTAATGAAACATTCTGGGAACCTTTTAACTTCATGTGACGAGCAATCCCGGATCCAGGATCCTATTAATAGCCTCAAGCTCATTAGCATAACGCAATGTTAAGTATTCATGAAAATCGCAAATGAAATGAAATAAATATATTTGCTCTCAAGCTTAGACTTTTGTTAAACAACACTGTCATCTCAGATTTTCAAAATATGCTTTTCAACCATAGCTAAACAAGCATTTGTGTAAGAGTATTGATAGCTAGCATAGCTATAAGCCTAGAATTCAGCCAGCAACATTTTCACAAAAAGAAGAAAAGCATTCAAATAAAATCATTTACCTTTGAAGAACTTCAGATGTTTTCAATGAGGAGACTCTCAGTTAGATAGCAAATGTTCAGTTTTTCAAAAAATATTATTTGTGTAGGACAAATCGCTCCGTTTTGTTCACGTTTGGCTACGAAAAAAACCTGTATCCAGTTATAGCCTCAAGCTCATTAGCATAACGTAACGTTAACTATTTATGAAAATCGCAAATGAAATGAAATAAATGTGCTAGCTCTCAAGCTTAGCCTTTTCTTAACAACACTGTCATCTCAGATTTTCAAAATATGCTTTTGAACCATAGCAAATCAAGCATTTGTGTAAGAGTATTGATAGCTAGCGTAGCATTTAGCGTAGCATTTAGCGGGCAACATTTTCACAAAAACCAGAAAAGCATTCAAATAAAATCATTTACCTTTGAAGAACTTCGGATGTTTTCAATGAGTAGACTCTCAGTTACATAGCAAATGTTCAGTTTTTCCAGAAAGATTCTTTGTGTAGGAGAAATCGCTCCGTTTTGTACATCACTTTAGGCTACCAAAACAAACCGAGAATTCAGTCACCAAAACGCCTAACTTTTTTCCAAATTAACTCCATAATATCGAATGAAACATGGCAAACGTTGTTTAGAATCAAACCTCAAGGTGTTTTTCACATATCTCTTCATTGATATATCGTACGTGGAAGCCTGCTTTCTTCTCTGAATTCCATGGAAAAATACTTGCAGCTGAGGTTTGCGCACCAATTTCGACGCAGGACACCGGGCGGACACCTGGTAAATGTGGTCTCTTATGGTAAATCTTCCAATGATATGCCTACAAATACAGACACCTTGGGGAAACGGCAGAAATTGTGGGCTCATTCCTGTCGCATTCACAGCCATATAAGGAGACATTGGAAAACAGCGCTTCAAAAATTTTGCTCATTTCCTGTTTGAAGTTTCATCTTGGTTTTCGCCTGTAGCATCAGTTCTGTGGCACTCACAGATAATATCTTTGCAGTTTTGGAAACGTCAGAGTGTTTTCTTTCCAAAGCTGTCAATTATATGCATAGTCGAGCATCTTTTTGTGACAAAATATTGCGCTTAAAACGGGCACGTTTTTTTATCCAATAATGATATAGCGCCCCCATAGCTTCAAGAGGTTTTAAATTAAAGAACAGTCAAAATGTGTTCTGGGAACATTCTGATTGTATTAGGTTGTCACACCGCTAGGAGTGTTGGGTGCGGAGTCAGGCGCAGAGAGCAGAGGATTCATAGAAAACCAACTTTATTTTGGAAAATGGGTAAGTGGTCAACGCCAACACAACAGGCGAACAAAATATGACCGACCCAAAACGGGATACTAAAAGAACAGACTACATGCAACCATCCACAGACAAACAGAAAACAAGCCCGCACAAAAGCAGGCGGGCCTAACCGCCTTAAATAGCTCTAAAACAAATCTCAAACAAGGAACAGGTGAAATCAATTACAGACATAACAAACAGAGAAGGAAAAGGGATCGAAGGCAGCTAGTAGACCGGTGACGACGACCACCGAGCGCCGCCCGAACAGGCAGGGGAGCCACCTTTGGTGGAAGTCGTGACATAGGTTATGTAAGGGGTGAGTATTTGGTGGCAGGGAAGGTAGACGCAGGAGAGCAGAACTTAATAAGAAATACAAAGTATGGGCACAATAACCCGACACGCACAAGTCAAACATAATGTACACAAGCACTTACAATAAACAATACCACACAAAGACATGGGGGGAACAGAGGGTTAAATACACAACACATAATGAGGGAAATGAGAAGCAGGTGTGTGTGGAAAACGAGACAAAACAAATGAAAAGTGAAAAATGATTCAGCGATGGCTAGAAGACAGGCGACGTCGACCGCCGAACACCACCCGAACAAGGAGAGGCATCGAGTTCGGTAGAAGTCGTGACAGTACCCCCCCCCCCTTGACACCGGCCTCGGGGACGACCTGGAGGGTGTCGTGGAGAATCTTAACAAATTGTAACACTTACAAGAACTTGTGAATTCAATATAGGCTTTTAATACAAACATATCAGAAGCCTAGATGGTCCGCGGAACACACCCTTTTCCAGAGCACTGACTCTGATTTATACACATACAACATATGAGTCCATCCCACATGCAAATGAAGTTACTTCCCTCAGTCCATCTGCCACCATTATATCCCAGTCTGTGCATCCTGCTTGTTCAGCTCAATAACGCCCATATCTGCTTTCAGTCAAGTTATAATGGTGACAGGACCTCTTCATGTCCCAAAAATAATACATGCCCATCTTATGCTATGCCTGCCAGCCTGGTATGTTCTTTGGTATGTCTGTCCTTATTAGGACTCGTAGACTATGTGTCTCTTCTGACATTCCTTCAGCATCTTCATGTCCTAAAAATATATGGCCTATGTCTATAGTCCATCAGTTGGTAATTTGGCTGACCGTCTCCTTTGTTTGTCCCTCTGACCTTGGTTTGTCCAGCTGTCCTATGCTCTCATGGCCTTACTCTGGCATCCTGTCCTATACAATAGACAATGCATTTTACCAGAATGGCAAATGTACTCTAAGTGTATCCTTCTCTTGTGTTACAGTATTATGTTCCTCCCTATATGTACATCTTTCTCCCAATAGGGCGAGGCACATGGCGATCCGGACAGTGACGCTGGAACTCTCGCAACATTGAAGGATCCAACACGTCCTCCACCGGTACCCAGCATCTCTCCTCCAGCCCATACCCCTCCCAGTCCACGAGGTACTGAAGGCCACTCGCCCGACATCTCGAATCCAGTATGAACGAGGCACCCTCGATGTCCAGAGGGGGCTGAGGAACCTCCCGTAACACGGCGTCCCATGTTTCCTCCACGCGCCGGAACCAGTCATCCACCACAGGAGCCTCGGTCTGACTCTGATGCCAATGCCAAGGAGCCAGAACCGGCTGACACCCCAATACACACTGGAAGGGGGAGAGGTTAGTGGAGGAGTGGCGGAGTGGCGGAGCAAGTTCTGGGCCATCTCTACCCAGGGCACTGGCAATAGGACCTCAGAAACCTACCCACATCCTGGTTAACTCTCTCCACCTGCCCGTTACTCTCGGGGTGAAAACCTGAGGTAAGGCTGACCGAGATCCCCAGACGTTCCATGAATGCCCTCCAGACCCTCGAAGTGAACTGGGGATCCAGATCAGAGACTATATCCTCAGGCACACCGTAGTGCCAGAAGACTGTGTAAACAAGGCCTCCACAGTCTGTAGGGACGTAGGGAGACCGGGCAGAGGAAGGAGATGGCAGGACTTAGAAACAATCCACAACAATCAGGATCGTAGTGTTTCCCTGTGATGGGGGAAGATCAGTCAGGAAATCAATCGACAGGTGTGACCATGCCGTTGTGAAATGGGTAAGGGGTGTAGCTTACCTCTGGGCAGGTGCCTAGGAGCCTTACACTGGGCGCACACCGAGCAGGAGGAAACATAAACCCTCATGTCCTTAGCCAAAGTGGGCCACCAGTACTTCCCAGTCAGACAGGGCACCGTCCAACTAATGCCTGGATGACCAGAGGAGGGTGACATGTGGGCCCAATAGATCAACCGGTCACGGACAGCAGACGGAACATACAGATGCCCAGTGGGACACTGGAGTGGAGCAGGATCTGCACGCAACTCCTGCTCAATGTCCACTTCCAGCTCCCACACTACCAGCACCACCAGGCAGGAGGCCAGGAGAATGGGGGTGGGATCCATGGGCCACTCCTCTGTGTCATACAGCCGGGACAGTGTGTCTGCCTTCACGTTCTGGGAGCCTGGTCTGTAAGAAAGGGTGAACACAAAATGGGTGAAAAACATGGCCCACCTTGCCTGGCGAGGGTTCAGTCTCCTCGCTGCCCGGATGTACTCCAGATTGCGGTGGTCAGTCCAGATGAGAAAAGTGTGTTTAGCCCCCTCAAGCCAATGTCTCCACGCCTTCAGAGCCTTTTACGACAGCCAACAGCTCCCGGTTCCCCACGTCATACTTTCGCTCGGTCGGGCTGAGCTTCCTCGAGAAGAAGGCACAGGGGCGGAGCTTCGGTGGCGTGCCCGAGCACTGAGAGAGCACGGCTCCTATCCCAGCCTCGGACGCATCCGAACACCGCCCGAACAAGGAGAGGCATCGACTTCGGCAGAAGTCGTGACAGGTTAATGTTTTTTGCACCCTAAAAGAAAAAATAAATAAAAATAAATATTGTAGAATCATCCGCACAACTGGACAGTTTTTGTGTTTTGGGAACATATATTTTGTAATGTCCCCACAATGTTCCCACCAGACTGTTCCCACCAGACTGTTCCCACAACCTAATGAAACATTCTGGGAAACTTTAAAGTACAGAGGAAATGTGTTCTGGGAAAATTCTTCTAGCATTAGGTGAATATTTTTTGCACCCTAAAAGAAACATTGTAGAATCATCCACACAACTGGACAGTTTTTTTGTTTTGGGCACATATATTTTAAAATGTTCCCACAATGTTCCCACCAGACTGTTTGCACAACTTCATGAAATATTATGGGAATCTTTAAAGAACAAGTTATTAAATGTGTTCTAGGAACTTGCGACATCAGGCAAATGTTTTATTCAAATATTCTATAATCATCAGCACGACAATTGTTGTGTTATGAGAACATGTGCCGCAACTTAACAAATGTTCTGGGAACATTCGCAGAACCAGTTTTGGTTTGCAGGGGAGATACTCAGGTGGGCGGGGCATGTGTGTTGCTACAAACGTGCACACACACACACAAACACACATATGATTTACAGCACACGACTGTATAAGCATGTCAAGAATCCATCTCTGCTCTGCTCATATGACATGTGAATAGACATGAGTATGATCTATTAAAACTCATGATCACAATCATCATATTGATTCATACTCCTCCAATGTTTGCTCTGAGCAGTCGTGTG
Source organism: Oncorhynchus masou masou (assembly GCF_036934945.1). Classification (NCBI taxonomy): domain Eukaryota; kingdom Metazoa; phylum Chordata; class Actinopteri; order Salmoniformes; family Salmonidae; genus Oncorhynchus; species Oncorhynchus masou. Next base: position 59,190,234 of record NC_088233.1, on the reverse strand, counting down.
TGTGTGTTCAGGTGTGTGTAGGTGTGCATGTGTGAGTGTGTGTGTGTGTGTGTGTATGTCTATGTGTGTAGCGTGCGTGTATATGATCTTACCCATATAAAACACTGAACAAAAGTAGTGAAAAACATACACACACACACCCTCTCTTTCTTTAACGACTGCTCATAAAACGGCGGGGTGACACATATGGTACTACACTGTAGGGCTATAGATGAGGGAAGATGTGTTGTGAGTGATCAATACAACGTCAGGAGCCGTTATCAAAGTAGTGACTGCAGTATTTTCTCTGTTGATGTGCTCTGAAAGAGAGTGGAGAGAGGAGTAGGACAATATACAATATATATACAAAAGTATGTGGACACCCTTTCAAATTAGTGGATTCGGCTATTTCAGCCACACATCTGGAAGTCTAACGGACGGATCTGGGTTTGACGGATGCCAGGGGAACGCTACCTGCAAGCCTATCGAACACCTTTAGGATAAATTGGAACACAGACTGGGAGACAGGCCTAATCGCCCAACAGCAGTGCCCGACTTCACTAATGCTCTTGTGGCTGAATGGAAGCAAGTCCCCGCAGCAATGTTCCAACATCTAGTGGAAAGCCTTCCCAGAAGAGTGGAGACTGTTATAGCAGCAAAGGGGGGTACCAACTCCATATTAATGCCCATGATTTTGGAATGAGATGTTCAACGAGCAGGTGTCCACATACTTTTGGTCATGTGGTGTACCATATTAAATGATGTAGCGACCTTAATACAGTGGGGCAAAAAAGTATTTAGTCAGCCACCAATTGTGCAAGTTCTCCCACTTAAAAAGATAAGAGGCCTGTAATTTTCATCATAGGTACACTTCAACTATGACAGACAAAATGAGAAAAAAAATTCCAGAAAATCACATTGTAGGATTTTTAATGAATTTATTTGCAAATTATGGTGGAAAATAAGTATTTGGTCAATGACAAAAGTGTTTCTGTTCGATTTCCATTCTTAAATTTCCTCTTAAGTCTTTGAATGATTACGAGCTTGTGGCAATAGCTCTAATCATGGATGGAAGTTTATGTAATCTGGACATTTATGTAACACCAGATGTATGGTGTTTCCTCAATGCTTTCAATGCTTTCATTGCAATCCACTGAGTACTTTTCTCAGCCTAGCAGACTGTACTGTATTCTCTCTGCGTCCCAAATGCACTTTGTTCCCTATGGGCCCGGTTCCGACCAGAGTTAAGCACGGGTAAGTGGAACGTAATTCACTTTTCATGCACTTTTCTCTCTTCCGAGATAGCACGATTCCGGCTGAGAGAGTCGGGGCACTCGGCTGACGTCATGTGGCCCGAGTCTGGGCAGACTTCAGCAGTATTACTTATGACTAGGATGCGGGGATGGGGCTCGGCCCAATTCCGGTGTGAGTTATCTGGCCCAAATGTATTACTTGGGGTTCGTGCCGATTGGGGCTACTCTCTGGCAGATGATTACACCGGCTGCTATATATAATTTCATTATTTTCTTATATAACATTTCATTATTGATTTTTCCATATTTCTCATTATTTCTGTGATCAAAAAATACAATTAACATTTAAATGAAATCCTTTAAGAGTCATGTGTGGTATTTTTGTATTTAGATACTTTGTGCAAGGCAGTTGATCAGTATTAAAAACTTTGGTTGGAACCTCCCGAGTGGCACAGCGGTCTAAAACTGAGTTGCTACAGATGCTGGTTCGAGACCTGTGCCAGCCGCGACCGGGAGGCCCATGAGGCAACGCACAATTGGCCTAGTGTGGTCAGAGTTAGGGGAGGGTTTGGCCGGCATGTCCTTGCCCCATTGCGCTGTAGCGACTACTGGCGGGGCAGGCACATGCAGTCACCAGGTGTATGGTGTTTCCTCCAATACATTTAAAAAAAAAAGATAAATACACAATGCAGAGGATGAGAGGACTAAAAAGTAGAGTACTAATGGTCAATAGGGAATTGTGAACAGGAGTTGGGTTTCAGTTAAACATCTGTTGGTATCTGTGGAATGTCACTCAGAGCGACGTGTGTTACGTTCTATACATTGAGTCTGGGGCAGGATACTTGTTATGTGGCCATTGGCCAATTGTACTGCAATGACTTCTGATTGGTCAACCCCAGGCTAGGGTGGGGGGTTATCAATGGCATCCTGTTCTTTTTTTCAGTGCAGAAAAACTGAGGACAGGGAAGACTGAACGTATACTTTTCAGAATAACATCTTGACTTCTCCTTCTTAAAAATAAACATATTTTTCTCCCCCTGATTTGCTTTGGAGTTTGTATTATTGAAGAATAACATCAATTGCTAACAGATGAGTATAACTTGTATGTATAAAATGTATAATATATATTTAACGTTTATTTAACAACGCAAGTCAGCTAGAACAAATACTTTTTTACAATGATGGCCTATAACAGTAATATTTAAAATGATTAAATTGGGTAATTGTGTATTCTGGTAGACAGAAACAGCCCGATATACTTTCACCACCTTTACGCACGACGAAACCATAAATAAGGTCTAGCTAACCTGCCAGTTCCAAGTGGAAAAATATAAACGTTATTATTTCCTATAGAAATAACACCATTCCCTGTATGCTGTAATTTACAACTTGGTAAGAGCTATTGATAAGAGCTTGGTAATCCATTTGTTTTAGAACTATTTACTTTACAATTGCTGGAAACAAAAGGGAAACCAGTCCATATGGCAGCAAACTGAAGCATATCAACATATCATCTTTCCCACAGTAAAGTTTATGAAATGCTGTTCCATTATGCAGAATTATAATTGATCAGCCTTTTAGCTTACAGGGATGGACACTATTGAATGTCTTAGAAAAAGTTGGGTAGCCTATAATTGTCTCCTATTTCTCCTATTTCTAGCATGTTAAATATTATAAATGTCGACTGTCAGTAGGCCTAATAACCACACATATTCAACAGCCAATTTATTGTTAGTTCCCTTCAGTTGGTATAGCCTACATTGTCATTCAATTTAATTACGCAGTTTTGTTTACTTAGCATTTTCTCCTCTGTAAATGCCATCACGGCCATGTGGTTGTTGCTGAGGATCATTAGTAACAGTTGATAATATAAAAAAAGACATGTAGGCTATTTTAAATAGTTATGTAGTGGTGCACAGTATAAGTCGTAACTCTTTGAACCCAAGGCATTGCGCAATATTTGGCTGCGTCATCACACAGTTCCATTGTTAGTGCAGGCAATAGCCGAGGGTATAGCATACTATTGTACACTATTCTCCCAATTATAATTATTTGTAAACTAATCTTCCAACATTACCATGGGTTGAAGAACTGAATGTGGCAGTTTTCAGAATTAATCAAAGCACATTTTTCTTTCTTTTGTGCGCAAAGGATCTCCAAACCTGTTTTTTTATGAGTCATACATACAAGCCTAAATCACCTACAAGATCAATATTTTAAAATCTACCAATTTGTGTTGAAACGGTTAGGAAAATGCATATATTTAGATGGCTTTCTTTCATTTGTTCCTAATATTCTGAACCCATTCGCTCTAGTATGTAGACAAAATTCAAACTGAAAAAGTACAGCGTATTTAGGGATGGCTTAATAAGATAAATGTACTGAAAACGTCATTGAATGAAAACGCCATGAAAACATGTATTATCCAGCAAGTGGGAGGGTTTTCAGTGGTTTAATGGAATTTATTTAGAGTGTGCAAGGTAGCCACACCTGCACAGCACGCCTGAATAAGGTAAGTCTGAATACCAAATACTGAGACGTGCGTAGGAAAGGTGTAAATTCCTAAATTGGAATCAGTCATTATGGGCTCTAGTCAAAAGTAATGCACTATACATGGAATTTGGGATTCACATCTGACTCAGATGTACCAAGTCACAAGGACTAACTTTCAAACTGTAGGTTCCGTGGTTGTAATGTAGTAGTTTCATAAAGTATACCATATGATCGTGTGCTTCCCAAATGACACGCTAAACCTTACAAGGTGCACTACTTTTGCCCAGGGCCCAATGTGAGTTAGCGTGCCATTTGGGATGCAGAACAAACTGGAATAGTTTACTGCTATGAGAAAACAGTGGAGGATCAAAACAGGAAAAAGCCTTGTGAGCTGGCAGCAGTGGAATTTGTTACGTTGTTGGAGAGAGAGAGAGAAAACCAGTGTGTGTGTGTGACATAGGCAGATTGATAGACATCAGAGTGAAAGCCCCCTGAAGTCCTGTTGAGCAGATGTATCTCTCCATGAGCGATTACTCGCTCATTCTTTCTCCCCCCCTATCTTTCATTCTCTCTCTCTCATACACACTCTCTGTGTCCCCGACTTCTATAAATATTTTCTCTTCCCTCTTTTCCATCATGTAATTTCCTCCTTCCATAGACATTCTTCTCCCTCCCTCACTCTCTCATGTTTTTTAATGTCTCATAATGTTTGTCCTTGTTCCACTCTCAGTTCATCATCCTCGCTTTTGTGTCTTTCCTGTTTTCTTGATGTCTCTTATTGTGCCTCTTTTCCTCTTCTCCTCTTTTCTCTTTATTTTTTGTTGAAAATGGACAGGTGGAATAAAGTCAGGCTACTAAAGTGTTAAAGTGCCCCTGGTGTGTGTGTGTGTGTGTGTGTGTGTGTGTGTGTGTGTGTGTGTGTGTGTGTGTGTGTGTGTGTGTGTGTGTGTGTGTGTGTGTGTGTGTGTGTGTGTGTGTGTGTGTGTGTGTGTGTGTGTGTGTGTGTGTGTGTGTGTGTGTGTGTGTGTGTGAGAGCTAATCTTTCTTGTGTCTGACACATAATGAAAAAGCCATTGGACACAAAAGACTTTACAATTTACATACATTCATTCTTGGAAGCTGGGTTCCATACACAGTGACATGGGCTCAGTCTCTCCGAAAGCAAGCGGGCTATCAGAGGCTTGGCCAGGGTCCAGAATCCCTTTCATCTCCATTCACCAACCGGATATTACTCGCTCAGCATGCACGCACACGCACGCACACACGTAGGTATGAGGGAGAGACAGTGTTCACCTCTCACTTTCTCTCTGTCTGTCTTTCATGAAGACTCACACCGCCCCCCCCACACACACACACTTTGTATCATTTTGTAGAACTCAAATTCCACCCTAAGGCACCCATTAAATAATAATACAGGGTCTGTTATCCCCCACCTTTGACCCTGTTCCTCCTTGTTAGCCAAATAGCCAACTTTGTCTGAGCAAACAGAAAATTCACCAAAATACATTTGGACTTCTCCTTATTTGAATACCTGTACCCCATTATAAACATCCCAACAGTAAACCCCAACCCCAACCTCTCACACAGACATTCCAACAGAGACATTAATGGCATTAACCTGGAGCACACAGAAAACACATAAATCACAGTTTCACTCATAACACAAGGGACACCCCTGCCCGACTCCCGGTTCAACCCGTGCCAACCAGCTGTTAGTGGCCAGGGCTCCATGTGGAACCCTCCACTGGAGGTCACCTGAACTCTTTGGTACTGGGGGTTTGTAGAGCTAAAACTCACCATACTCTTCGCCCCACATACCCCCTGCTACTGATGTGCCTTCACTCCTGTTAGGCTCCTAATGTTTCTAACCTTAATGCAGAGGTTGTAGAGGGCTTTACCTCCCACCCACTCAAACTCCCCCAGGCTCAGAGTGTTAAAATCTAACAAGTCACCCAGACCGCCTTGCCAGTCCCCAGTCTCTGCCATCACCTGCAGTGATGGAAACATTGGTGGCCCAACCCCCTTTAGCCGCTTAAACACCCCCCCATACCGGCTCAGGCAGGGCCTCCTGGACCTTCTCCAGGAATCTCTCCAGCAGCCTAAGAGACTTTATTTCTGTTTGTTGTGCCAGGACTTCCAGGGTTTTCCACCCCTCCTCTCCCAGCAGTCGCAGGTCACCCAGCGTTAGTAAACCCGCTGCCATCAGTTGCCTCTGCAGGGTGGCCAACTGAACCGATCTCAAAGGGATGGCTGGGTTGTGGAAGATAGGCTCCTCCCACACCCCAGGCTCCACACCCCTTAACCCTTAGCAGCTGCCAGGCCCTCAGCACCGCAAAGTAAAAGTCTGAGAGACCTGCTGTACTCAGCCTCTGCAGCTTCATGAGGAACAGCTTAGTCCAACCCTAATCCGCCAGCTCTCTTCAGCAGCGCGCATGCTAGTTCCCTCCAGCCGACATCAGTATGGTACAGCAGTCTCTGTGCCGCTTTTAGTTTGAAAGCAGACACCCTGCTCCCCAGTTCCACCAGGCCCTGTCCTCCTTCGTAGACGGACATGTACAACACTGCTGCACTCAGTAAGTGATGGCCCGACCTGAAAATCTGCGAGCAGACCAACCCCCCCGGTTGAGGACAACCAGTTTATGCCACAGGGAAGATACCACCACGTTGTTGATTATCAGCACCCTCCCTCTATATGACACTTGGGACAGGAGCCACCTCCACCTGGTCAGTCTTGCCACCACTGCCTGTGACAGCAACTCCCAGTTCTTCCTGACCACCCAATATGTCTGGTCCTTGTGTACTATAGAGTCCAGATGGGATTTCAGTCTATTATCGAGGACCTTGGTAAATATCTTGTAGCCTGCACAGGGCAATGCCACAGGCCTCCAGTTCTTAAGTTCACACAAGTCCCTTTTTTTGGGCAGGAGAGTCAGAGCCACCCGATGGCAGCTCATCAGCAACTCTGCTAAACCCCGACGCACTCACGCAACATGCAGAATAAATCCAGTCCAATTATTCCCAATATTTTTGTATAAAACTCCACTGGGAGTCAATCGACCCCCGGTGCACAGACGGGGACATCTGGGTTACGGCCTCTGCCAGTTCATGGGACAACAGGGGAATGTCCATTTCATCCCTCTGTGCCAGAGAGAGCTTAGGGAGTTCTGCAAACAAAACCTGAGCATACATAGGATCAAACAATTCTGCCCTATATAACTCAGTATAAAACTCCACAGTCCGCTCCTGCAGCTCCCCCACCACAGAGGTCACCCGCCCATCCGAAAGCTGTAGACAATGCATACCCTTGGCTTCACCACTCTGTGTTTCCAAACCAAAGAAGAAGGAGCTGGGAGCATCCATCCCATTGAGCATGGAGAACCTGGCTCTTACAAGTGCTCCATTTGCTTTAACCTGAAAAAATCTGCCCAGGTCCCTACGTAAAATCAGCTAAATTAGCCTGGAGGCCTACATTGCCTTGCCCCACCAGCTCTACCTCCATCTCACTAATACTACGCTCGAGTTCCCCTAAAACTCTCCTAGCAACTGAGGATAAGAGAGGTGTATACTGTTAACAGAAAAGCCAAATTTGGACTTTCCCCACATCCCACCATTGACTCAGAGAATCACACTTCTCTCTTTGCTGTCCCCATCTTTCCCAAAAAGTCTGGAAACCTGAGCAATAAGTGGCATCTTGGAAGAGATTTACATTAAACTTCCAATAGGATGCCTGCCGAGGCCCTGGTGAAATAGACAGCCAAGCCATGGTTATGTGGTGATCTGAAAAACCCACCGGGAGAATGGTAGCGCCCAACAGCCTATTGCTATGATTCCTGGACATGTAAAATCGATCAAGCCAGGCTGCACTCACCCTAGCTCCAAAGACCTTCACCCATGTATACTGCCTTGTGTCAGGATGTCTAGTTCTCCAAACATCCACTAGGTCAAACTGCTTAATGATGTCCTTTAACACACCCACTGAGCCTGAATGAGGCTCCTCCCCATTTCTGTCTTTTGTAAAATCCATTGTGCAGTTCAAGTCCCCGCCGACCACCAGCATCTCCTCAGGCGCTACCTGTGAGAGTTCCTATCTAAAACACCCAAATAGAGGTCCCCTCTCTCTCCCTGTGTAAGGCGCATACACATTTATAAAGACAAAACCGCTGTTAATTTCTACTTTTACTACAAGCAGTCTACCCCTACACATCCGCTTTGAGGAGCAAATTTGTACAGACAGACCAGGTACAAAAATTACTTCCACCTCTGCATTAACATTTGTCCCATGGCTCAGCACACTTCCACCAGTACCCAATCGACTTCATTCACCAAATCAATATGCGTCTCCTGCAGAAACAACACCTGTACTTTTTTGTTTTACATATTCACCCAACACACTCCTCTTTCCCATATCTCTGGCGCCATTTATATTATTAGGCGAGCCTACCCGAAGAGTCTCCATAAGAAGTCGGAGAAAAGCCATCAAGGTAAGAGACCAATAGCAAAGCTCAAAAAGCACCGGTGCCAGAAATAAACTATTCATCTAAACAACATCTGAAGGTAGACCTTTACGCACTGTTGTGACCCACTTCCCCAACTGTTTCCTGGGTGAGAGAACACCATACCCCTTATTTTTCATAGCGTGTTTTATTGATCTTACAAACTTTACTGGATCGCAAAAAAAAGCCTCAAGATGAACTTTTTCCCGTTAGTCTCATTCATGAACCTTGACTGTTCCCTCACCTTATACTTTGACCCCTCTGCCTGACTGGCTGTCAGCTCTGGACCCATTAAGGAGGAGTCTGAAAATAAATCCTCCTCATCGTCCTCTTCCTCACCTTCCTCTTCCTCATCTCCATCTCCCATCCTGACCACCTGCTCTTTCTCTCTAGTCGTGGCCTCCCCCTAGCTCCAGGCAAAGTTTTCTTAATGCCTTTGACAACACCAGCCTCTCCCCTCCCGACTCCTTTCTTCTTACATTTACATTTACATTTAAGTCATTTAGCAGACGCTCTTATCCAGAGCGACTTTTGAATTCACCTTCTGACATCCAGTGGAACAGCCACTTTACAATAGTGCATCTAAATCATTTAAGGGGGGGTGAGAAGGATTACTTTATCCTATCCTAGATATTCCTTGAAGAGGTGGGGTTTCAGGTGTCTCCGGAAGGTGGTGATTGACTCCGCTGTCCTGGCGTCGTGAGGGAGTTTGTTCCACCATTGGGGGCCAGAGCAGCGAACAGTTTTGACTGGGCTGAGCGGGAACTGTACTTCCTCAGTGGTAGGGAGGCGAGCAGTGGATGAACGCAGTGCCCTTGTTTGGGTGTAGGGCCTGATCAGAGCCTGGAGGTACCCTCACAGCTCCGTAGGCAAGCACCATGGTCTTGTAGCGGATGCGAGCTTCAACTGGAAGCCAGTGGAGAGAGCCGGGGTGACGTGAGAGAACTTGGGAAGGTTGAACACCAGATGGGCTGCGGCGTTCTGGATGAGTTGTAGGGGTTTAATGGCACAGGCAGGGAGCCCAGCCAACAGCGAGTTGCAGTAATCCAGACTGAGATGACATGCCTGGATTAGGACTTGCGTGTCCTAATCTCCCACTTTTTCTTCTTCTGCATGACACCGTCCTCCACCCCCCTTAGTCGCTTACCCTTCCTCACTATCCTCTCTTCATCCACTAGCATAACCTGACTTTGCCCAGCCTCATCTACACCACCATCCATGGTATGACTAGACCCAGCCTCAGCTACACCACCATCTGTAGCATGACTAGGCCCAGACTCATCTTCACCACCATCTCAAGCATGACTAGTCCCAGCCTAATCTACACCACCATCCATAGCATGACTAGACCCAGCCTCATCTACCCCACCATCTGTAGCATGACTAGGCCCAGACTCAGCTGCCTGTGTCTCATGGCCCCCTGCACTTTGACCTCTATTTCCCCAACTGGCACTTGTACCCTCACCTTGTCTGTGGCCTTTGTGTAGGCACGCAAAGCTCTTATGCCCCAAATCCCGACGCTCAAAGCACTGTAGACTATCTGTGCTGGCAAACCCTGCCTAGAGCCCCTCCGCATGCCTCACTTTAAAATGCACATGTACTCTTTCCTCTTCCTCCCTAACTTTGAAAAAAAACAGTGGATACCACTAAAACAGTACATTAACCCTCCAGCATAGAAAATAAAAATTGAAAGAAAAGAAGGAAAGAATCAAGAAAATAAGTTAGGACAGAGCCCTCCACACCAAACACTCAATCTCCAAAAAACTCCCAGCATGCACTGCAAGAGAGAGAGAGAGTTGCATAGTGATGGTGGTGACTAGTCATAGATGATTTAGCCATGAGAGCCAGCAGCACCCTATTTGCAGATCCAGAACTACCAGCAAACAAGAAACCTTACCCTCCATCCATATTTTTCCCTCCTCTCTCCCTTACCATATTTTCAAAACAGTTCTGATCCACAGAATGTATGCATAGAAAAATAGAAAACATGCAGATGTGTTGTCACTTTGACAGAGAGCAGAGAACCATTGAACCATTGAAGTGCAATGTGAAGCTCACCTTCTATAAACTGTGTCGTGACGTTGTATTAGTTAATGTGACGACTGTTGCTCATCGAATGATTAAAGTTTCTAATTGCGTGATTAACTGAATCAAGCAGTTATTAACTTGTTAACCTGGGGCACCATGGGAAAACTAGTTTTTGTTGAGTTTCTATTTCCCAAATGAACTCAAAGAATATCAGAATATCGATTTTACAACAGCCGCTAATTAACCAGTTACCACTACCATCTCGTTCTGAACGTCGTATAGTCCGGTCTCACCAATGAGTTCATACCACTAAAATATCTAAAAGATAATAAAAGATACACATAGACAAAACACATTATAGGTTATTGATTAGAACTTAGTATAACGGGCCAACACACTATGGCGCGTGGTACCCAAAATGGGGATTTCAAAGAGAGAGAGAGAAAAAAGAAAGTACACCAGAGAAATATACATTTCGGTGAATTTGTCAGCTATGCTATTCTAACCCTAGCCTTGCCCCATACTGCCGCTCTTATGGGTCATATTATAATGATGTAATTACTTGGGGAAGTTATCTGTGGATCCTCCGCGTGGACCGTTCAAGCTGCTTGATGATGCACTTCTCTGGCACCCCTTTCTGGTCGTCCCCACGATGTCAGTGTCCTTTTGGCTTAGGAGTCTGTTCTCTCACCCTTGCTAAGGAAGGGGTCTTCTGAGGACAGACAGCTCTGTAGCTCAGAGCTCACAGCATAGGAATGAAACCTTTTAGATACCATGATTCGCTGGGATTGGATGCTAAGGGGGTTCGGCTTCAATTCACCCGCTTAGACACAGCTACTCATCCGTAGCTTGGGTAGGAAAATATTTCTTTGTCTTCAAATTTGTGTTGCGTTCTGGGTTCGTTGACTTTTTAGACCTTGGCTGCAGCTTGGGTCACGTAGTCTTCCTTGGAAGTTCTTTACTCTCAGGTTTTATACCCTTGGGTCAGAAGTGGGCGTAACCGCCTTTAGGGCAATTCTCTGGGCGTAACCAGTTAAGAGCAAGGTCTAGGTTTTTCTCAAATCCGATTTTAGACAACTAACTTAAAATTTCATCTTTACCAAAAACATTCCCTTTGATTTGGACATTTTCCACACAATGTACAATGTATAAACATCAAACATATACTAGGAAAACTCTTTATGTTACGTTTTCATAATAACGTCATCTATTAACCTTTAATAACAAAACAAAAATGACATACATTTTCATATTCCATCTATCGTCATGACCACCATTGTGGCTGACGAAAATCATTGTTCCAAAGTCCCTATAATTCATGTGTAATGTTCTGAGGCTGGTTCTCCATAGCAACAGGACAAAGTCATTTGTCTGTGGCCTGAGATTTACCAGGGGCGTGAAGGGTTATAAAACCCCCACATCTTCAGACCCCTAGATCTCTCCTCCTCTGTTGGGGTTGAGAGATAATCTGTAGGGTTGTGGTCTCCTGTAACCTGACCTGATCAGGACAGTAATGACAGCTGTCACTTTCTCTTACCTTCTGATCTTCAGATATGTTGCTGCTTCATCCAGCAAGGTGTCCTTCCTATAGCTGTCCTCTCTTCATACATTATAGTGAAAGTTCTATAGTCTGGGCCAGAGTGCAAATTACACTGTGACATTTGCAAAATAAAAAAATACAATAATTCACAGGACCTCCTATGTACATTTTTTATGGGTCTAATTGTAAAGATGTAAATGAACTGTATTTTTTTAAATGACCTTTTAATTTGGTATTAACACAACTAGTCATGATGTTTTCATCTTATAGTCAAAGAAATCTCTTCAAAAAGTAGGCTAACTGTGCATGTTTGATCCATGTTTCTCAAACGTCAAATTTGGAAGTTGTTGCAAATGTCATATTTCAAAGTGTTTAAGGTTAAGCTTAGGCATTAACTCCGAAATATTACGGTTAGGCATTAACTCATAATGGTTAAGGTAAGGATTAAGGTTTTGCAAAGGTTTAAAACAAAAATCTCCAAAGCAACTTCATGTGGCTGAATTTGAATTTGCAACCTTTGAAATCAGAGGCAAATGCTTTTGGCCCTCCCTGTCCACAACACCCTAGATAAACCGAAAGCTACTTGAAGGTAACAGCGCTCACTGTTGCCCATAGTGTCCAGTTTCCACATCATCTCCCGACATCCTCAGACATGGATGGACTTCGAGTACTGACTTGTATCATGGGTGACCTGGCTGGTTCATCCACTCCAAAATAATTCTAGCATTCAAACAGTACACTGTGCACTCGTGCCATTTGATAAATGGAATAAAGAGATATCCTTAACGAAACACCAAAAAGCGTAATGATTGTCATTTGGTCTCCACTAGAGGGATGAATTCCCGCTTTAGGTCCTACAGAGATCATAGCAGTGCTGTTGGCATTTTTCATTCTGCGGGCAGATCAGACAATTTGGGATTTTTTTCACAGATGATTTGGAAACGGTCATCTTTCTGCTTTGTATGCGTTTGCCTACCTCATATTAAAAGCACCACTTTGTTGATTGTATTAAAAGCACCTCTTTGTGTCATTATTCACACACAAATTCCCCTCCTCGCTGTGCGTGAGAGATTAAGTGCGCCTACATTATATAAGTGGTCTCAATGAAAGGCTGCCTATGCATGAGCGGAGAATATAGGCTGCCTATGCATGAGCGGAGAATCACGTGGCAGTAATCTTTCCAAGGATTATGATTATATGATTAGGCTATAGTTTACTACATTGCCTAGAAATAAGTATTGATCACTCATATTTGACTCAAAAAAGTCCTGCTCCTATAAGATAATATGCTAAACATATGTCAAGAGAAAGTACAATTGCAAACTCTCTCCAACTCTGCTCTCTGCAAACTATGTCTAGCCTATTAGCTGAAATAGCCCAGTAATACCAATAAACTAATACAGTGGACGACATGAGAATCTCTGGTAATCTAACCAATGTTTTATATGGTTCAGTTTGTAGAGCATGCCACATGCAACACCAGGATTGTGAGCTCGATTCTCACGGGAACCAGTAAGAATGTAAATGTATGCACTCACTACTTACTTTAAGTTGCTCTGCTAAATTACTTAAGTGTAAAAATGTAATTTTTTGTGCATTTTGATATTGCCTGTAGGACACAACATTTATTCGACCATGGCTGGCAAGTGAGCTGCGTCACATACGCCTAAAATAACATTTTTAGAATGCGGTTGGGTTCAAGACCAGTTCTTGCGGTAGTGGGTGGAAGTCAAACAGAAAGCCAGCTGGTGCGGGCAATTGCAGTATGAAAAGCTGCAAGTGCAGGTGGGAGCACAGCGCAAACCACTATTCTTCACTCTCTCTTCAACCTGAATTAATTGATTTGTCTTGCTAACAAAATGAAATTTTTGTAGAAAGTTGGAAAACCAGAAAAGGGGCTGAGATACTGGAAGGTCCTAGGCTAAGAAGTGCAGCCACATGGATTTCTTTGTTTTTAAACCATAAGACAGAGGTGGGGGTGTTAGTTTATTTTAATATTTACCACTGTAGTAGTAAAAATACTATTTTAAACAGATAGGAGAATGGTGAGATTTGCATTATTTAGAGACTCTCCAATAGTTGTACTTTGTTGCATTTAGGGGTACTCACGTCTCATTCAGGGACTCTGTGACCCTCCTGCGCCCCCGTAATTCTCACTCTGGTCTGGGTCCCAGGCTCACATGCAGCGCATACTAACAACGTACACATTTAGAGCCCAATCCCGATTTAGGAATTTATGCCTTTCCTTCGCACGTCTTTCCTACACACTTCTCAATATTTGGTATTCAGTTGTGTAATGCACTCTGCAGGTGTGGCTACCTTGTGTGCTCTGAATACATTTCATTAAACTGATGAAAACCCTCCCACTTGCTGGCCAATCAATTTTCCTCGTGGAGTTTTTATTCAATGGGGTTTATTCATCTTACATCTTACATTCATCTTAAACCACCCCTTTAAATAAGGTGTACCTTTCAGATATAATTTCTTGACAGACTCAATAGAATACATAGAGAAAACGGGGTCAGAATATCGGGATCAATTAAAGAAAGAAATCTATGTGTTACAGCACCAACTGGTAGATAATACAATTCTCTAATCTTGTAGATTATTTAATGTAATGATATTACATTACTGAGTATGGGAAATCCAAAGTTATGTTACTCATTACAATTGTGAACAGTTAACTAGTAACTGTAAATTATTACATTTTGAAGGTAACCTACCGAACCCCGTGTATGCGTGTGCTCACTCAGTTGTGTGTTTGTGTGTGTGTGTTCTCTCTCAGATGTGTCTCAGCTTGTCTTTAATCATGTCTCAGATAGAAAAAAGTCATTGGGAGCAGCTCTTTTTCTTGCTCTCTCCCCCCTTTCCCCACACTGTTTCTCTCTGTTTATCTTTCTCTCTGTCCAAACTTTCTCATCTCTCCATCTGAGTTTAAATTGAATCTCCTGTTTGGTAATTAAAGCTAATGAAGACAGATTGAGAAAAGAGACAAAACCAATATCCCAAACACACTCTGTGCCAGGCAGCAATTAACTTTAAATTAATGACAGCCAAGATGAGGGGAGTGGAAGATGGTAAAACAGCCAACTTCCTCTCTATGACTGCGTCCCAAATAGTTCCGGACCATATGGCTCCGGTCAAAAGTAGTGAAGGGCAATTCCATGATAATTACACTGAGACTCATATTTTTCACTTTAACATCTACACCAGACAAACACTATTGATTTAAAAATGTATGCACAAGGACTGCTTTTAACAATTTCCACACAACATTTTACAAAATGCATTTACAGGAAGAACAGTGCAGATACAAAGTTTGGTAACATAATAAAGCTGAGGGAGATGTTACCTTAATTCTGTTACCAAATGTATTGTTTTTTTGAGGTGGTACGTCAGCTTTAATATTGCAGATAGCATGTGGCTTCTATCAGTGTAATTGTCTGCATCAATTCCAATCCCCCATATATTTCTGTAATTATACATTATTTCAAATATTTGTTTTATAATTTTCCCCTAACATCACTCCCATAAATGGAGTAAACTAATTCAATATATTTTACACTAACCCTGCCACCCCTCCCCTAATTGGAATAAACTAATCGACAATAATACTTAGGCTTCCACTTCCAGCATATACAGTTGAAGTCGGAAGTTTACATACACCTTAGCCAAATACATTTAAACTCAGTTTTTCCCAATTCCTGACATTTAATCCTAGTAAAAAGTCCCAGTTTTAGGTCAGTTAGGATCACCACTTTATTTTAAGAATGTGAAATGTCAGAATAATAGTAGAGAGAATGATTTCAGCTTTTATTTCTTTCATCATATTCCCAGTGGGTCAGATGTTTACATACACTCAATTAGTATGTGGTAGCATTGCCATTAAAATGTTTAACTTGGGTCAGATGTTTCATATAGCCTTCCACAAGCTTCCCACAATAAGTTGGGTGAATTTTGGCCCATTCCTCCTGACAGAGCTGGTGTAATTGAGTCAGGTGTATAGGCCTCCTTGCTCACACACGCTTTTCATTTCTGCTCAGAAATGTTCCACAGGAGGACATTTCTCCAAAAAGTACAAACAATAGTCCGACTTTTTTTATGGTGGTTTTGGAGCAGTGGCTTCTTCCTTGCTGAGCGGCCTTTCAGGTTGTCGATATAGGACTAATTTTTACTGTGGATATAGATACTTTGGTACCGGTTTCCTCCAGCATCTTCACAAGGTCCTTTGCTGTTGTTCTGGGATTGATTTGCACTTTCTGCACCAAAGTACATTTCTAGGAGACAGAACCCATCTCCTTCCTGACTGGTATGACGGCTGTGTGGTCCCATGGTGTTTATACTTGCGTACTATTGTTTGTACAGATGAACGTGGTACCTTCAGGCATTTGGAAATTGCTCCCAAGGATGAACCAGACAATGTTTTTTCTGAGGTCTTGGCTGATTTCTTTTGATTTTCCCATGATGTCAAGCAAAGAGGCACTGAGTTTGAAGGTAGGCCTTGAAATACATCCACGGGTACACCTCCAATTAACTCAAATGATGTCAATTAGCCTATCAGATGCTTCTAAAGCCATGACATCATTTTCTGGAATTTTACAAGCTGTTTAAAGGCACAGTCAACTTAGGGTATGCACACTTCTGACCCACTGGAATTGTGATACAGTGAATTATAAGTGAAATAATCTGTCTGTAAACAATTGTTGGAAAAATGACTTGTGTCATGCACAAAGTAGATGTTTTAACCGACTTGCCAAAACTATAGCTTGTTAACAAGAAATTTGTGGAGTGGTTGAAAAACTATGTACATTTCATGGACAGTATATTTTACATGAGTCATGCATTGTTTGTTTTTAGTTGCAGCCTCAACCCCTCCCTTCTACTGTATCTCTGAAGAACATCCCATATTGATTTCTAGCTGCCAAATATTTTTCTTCTGTGCTGTGATTTTTCTCAAAAGTTCTGAACCTTTCTATTTTCACAGTTTCTGCAGATTATTATATTCTAGATTATTATTATATTATTGATCGATTGACTATGACTTTTCAAAGCACCCATTAGTGCTATTGCAGAGTTAGCTCCAAGTAAATGTTACAATTTTTCAGCCATTCCTAAACTTGTGACTAAATACAAGATACATATTTGCATTACCAAAACAAATCAAATCAAATCCAATTGTATTGTTCACATACACATGGTTAGCAGATGTTATTGTTAAATCCTTGTGCTTCTAGTTCTGACAGTGGAGCAATATCTAACATGTTATCTAACAATTCCACAACAACTACCTTATACACACACATCTAAGTAAAGGAATGAAAAAATAATGTATACATATAAATATATGGATGAGCAATGACAGACCGGCATAGGCAAGATGCAAAAGATGGTATAAAATACAGTATATACATATGAGATGGGTAATGTAAGATATGTGGATAGAGAGGTGCTCCCTCTGCTGTTTCCTGAAGTCCACAATCATCTCCTTGAGTGAGTGGTTGTTTTCCTGATTCCACACTCCGAGTGCCCTCACCTCCTCCCTGTAGGCTGTCTCTTTGTTATTGGTAATCAAGCCTACTACTGTTGTGTCGTCTGCAAACTTGATGATTGAGTTGGAGGCGTGCATGACCACACAGTCTTGGGTGAACAGGGAGTACAGAAGGGGGCAGAGCGAGCACCCTTGTGGGGCCCCAGTGTTGAGGATCAGCGAAGTGGAGATGTTGTTTCCTACCTTCATCACCTGGAGGCGGCCCGTCGGGGAGTCCAGGACCCAATTGCACAGGGCCTCAAGCTTAATGATGAGCTTGGAGGGTACTATGGTGTTGAATGCTGAGCTGTGGTCAATGAACAGCATTCTTACATAGGTATTCCTCTTGTCCAGATTGGATAGGGCAGTGTGCAGTGCAATGGCAATTGCATTGTCTGTGGACCAACATCACTACTCTGGACGGCTCTGACTTAGAATACGTGGACAACTACAAATACCTAGGTGTCTGGTTAGACTGTAAACTCTCCTTCCAGACCCACATCAAACATCTTCAATCCAAAGTTAAATCTAGAATTGGCTTCATATTTTGCAACAAAGCATACTTCACTCATGCTGCCAAACATACCCTTGTAAAACTGACCATCCTACCAATCCTCGACTTCGGCGATGTCATTTACAAAATAGCCTCCAATACCCTACTCAACAAATTGGATGCAGTTTATCACAGTACAATCCGTTTTGTCACCAAAGCCCCATATACTACCCACCATTGCGACATGTACACTCGCGTTGGCTGGCCCTCACTTCATACTCGTCGCCAAACCCACTGGCTCCATGTCATCTACAAGACACTGCTAGGTAAAGTCCCCCCTTATCTCAGTTCGCTGGTCACCATTGCATCACCCACCTGTAGCACGCGCTCCAGCAGGTATATCTCTCTGGTCAACCCCAAAACCAATTCATTTCTTTGGCGAGAGACTGAAAAACAGCTTCTATCTCAAGGCCTCCTTCCAGTTCTCTGCTGCCAATGACTGGAACAAACTACTAAAAATCTCTGAAACTGGAAACACTTTGTTTATCTCATCTCACTAGCTTTAAGTACCATCAACTGTCAGAGCAGCTCACAGATTACTGCACCTGTACATAGACCACCTGTAATTTAGCCCAAACAACTACCTCTTTCCCTACTGTATTTTATTTATTTATTTATTTTGCTCCTTTGCACACCATTATTTGTATTTCTACTTTGCACATTCTTCCACTGCAAATCTACCATTCCAGTGTTTTACTTGCTATATTGTATTTACTTTGCCACCATGGCCTTTTTTTGCCTTTACCTCCCTTATCTCACCTCATTTGCTCACATCGTATATAGACTTGTTTATACTGTATTATTGACTGTATGTTTGTTTTACTCCATGTGTCGTTGTATGTATCGAACTGCTTTGCTTTATCTTGGCCAGGTCGCAATTGTAAATGAGAACATGTTCTCAACTTGCCTATCTGGTTAAATAAAGGTGAAAAAAATAAAAAATAAAAAAAAACACATTGAAGTGGGTCTAGGGTGACAGGTAAGGTGGAGGTGATATTATCCTTGACTAGTCTCTCAAAGCACTTCATGATGACAGAAGTGAGTGCTATGGGGTGATAGTCATTTGGTTCAGTTATCGTTGCCTTCTTGGGTACAGGAACAATGGTGGCCATCTTGAAGCATGTGGGGACAGCAGACTGGGATAGGGAGAGATTGAATATATCTGTAAACACACCAGCCAGCTGGTCTGCTCATGCTCTGAGGATGCGGCTAGGGATGCCGTCTGGGCCGACATTCTTGTGAGGGTTAACACGTTTAAATGTCTTACTCACGTCAGCCATGGTGAAGGAGAGCCCAAAGTCCTTGTTAGCGGGCCGCATCGGTGCCACTGTATTGTCCTCAAAGCGGGCAAAGAAGGTGTTTAGTTTTTCTGGAAGCAAGACGTCGGTGTCCTTGACGTGGCTGGTTTTCCTTTTGTAGTTTGTGAGTCTGTAGTCCCTGCCACATACGTCTTGTGTCTGAGCCATTGAATTGCGATTCCACTTTGTCTCTATACTTGCTTTTCACTTGTTTGATTGTCTTGCAGGGAGAATAACTACTCTGTTTGTATTCGGCCATATTCCCAGTCGCCTTTCCATTGTTAAATGTGGTGGTTTGCACAATGCCGGCATCTATCCATGGTTTTTGGTTAGGGTAGGTTTTAATAGTCACAGTAGGTGCAACATCTCCTATACACTTCCTTATAAACTCCCTCACCGAATCAGCATATATGTCGATATTATTCTCTGTGGTACTACCCAGAACATTCCCAGTCCGCAAAACAATCTTGAAGCGTGGATTCCGATTGGTCAGACCGGCGTTGAATAGTCCTTAGCAAGGATACATCCTGTTTGAGTTTCTGCCTATAGGAATGGAGTAGCAAAATGGAGTCGTGGTCAGATTTGCAGAAAGGTGGGCGGGGGAGGGCCAGTGATCCAGTGTTTTTCCAGCACACGTGCTACAGTCAATATGCTGATGTTCTCAAATTTGCTTTGTTAAAATCCAGTTTGCATGAATTAAAATTCAGTTTGCATAAATTCCAGTGAAGTTCCTTGAGTGCCGTTGTGGTTTCGGCTTGAGGGGGGATATACACGGCTGTGACAATAACCGAGGAGAATTCCCTTGGGAGATACTACCGTCTGCATTTGATTGTGAGGAATTCTATGCCAGGTGAACAAAAGGACTTGAGTTCCTGTATGTTGTGGCAATTACACCATGAGTCGTTAATCATGAAACATACACCCCTGCCCGTCTTCTTCCCGGAGAGATGTTTATTCCTGTCGGCGTGACGCACAAAGAATCCAGGTGGCTGTATCGACTCCGACAGCATATCCTGAGAGAGCCATGTTTCTGTGAAACCTTTTATGTTACAATTCCTGATGTCTCTATGGAAAGCAAACTTGCCCTAATTTCATCTACCTTGTTGTCTAGAGACTGGACATTAGCGAGTAATATACTCTGAAGTGGTGGGTGATGTGCGTGCCTCAGAAGTCTGACCAGAAGACCGCTCCGTCTATCTCTTCTCTGGCGGCATTGTTTTGGGTCAGCCTCTGGAATCAGTTCAAATGCCCTGGGTGGTTCGGACAAATGATCCGCTTCGGAAAAGTCATATTCCTGGTTGTAAGTGCTGGTAAGTTGACGTCGCTCTGATATCCAATAGTTCTTGCCAGCTGAATGTTACACTGAAGATTCTGCTGCAAAGTTTCCTAAAGACTGGGAGCGAGGCAGCTCTCTCTGTCAGTGCCATCTTTTTATTTTTGGAGACAATGATGAGGACCAAACAACGTTACAAAACATGTTTCTATGTGTCCTAACAGATGAGGATTTTTAACCTCACTTCTCAGCCTTAAATGTGTCCACTCATGTCGCCGAATTGCTAGCTTTTCAGTGGTGCAACTGAAAGTTTTAGGAGGGCGGTAACGTGTGTTTATGAGACAGAGGTCCAGGTTCTCGTCACAGTGTGAGTGGAAGCGGGAGGACGTTTATGGCTAATGAAGTGCAATTACTTCCACCACACTTATTGTTCTTCCATTCTAATATTCGTAACAGCTCAATTTTCCCCAAACGTTTTACACATTTCACATGAAACACTCAATGTTTGTGTAACACTGTGAGCATTGTGAGCTACCCAGTAGGGCTTGGGAAGTGAGTAGAGAAACTATTGGGTGGATATTGAAATGGCCAGAGGCAGTGAGAGTTTGAGACTAGATGGAATCTATCTGTGTGAACGGTGAAAGGGCAAAGGAAGAGGGAAGCCGAGATAGTTCAGGCTCTTCCACTACTATCTATGTGAGCGATGAAAGGGCAGAGGTAGAGGGAGGCAGAGACAGTAGTGGAGGGGCCTGTGGAAGAAACTTCCTGCAGACACCACTGTGATCTCAATGGCTTTAATTTCATGAAACTATGTGTAATGGCATTGTTTGCGTGTGTCAAGAACTGCAACGCTGCTTGGTTTTTCACGCTCAACAGTTTCCCGTGTGTATCAAGAATGGTCCACCAGCCAACTTGCCACAACTGTGGGAAGCATTGGAGACAACATGGGGCAGCATCCCTGTGCAAATCAATATTAGGAAGATGTTTCTAATGTTTTGTACACTCGGTGTATATCTCCCCAATGTTTCAGTAGGATCAGTGTAGAGCATAAACTGCATTTTGCTCCTTTGTAGGTGATGAGCAGCGTTTACACACAAAATCTGCACATTTGCGTTTCTTACTTTTTGCCCTGTGTTTGCCTACTTTTCTACTCGGGTTGTCATGATACCAGAAGTATCATGGCAAGCAAAAAAACATGAAGCAGACTTGAATTATTGAGGAAAACAGTCCTGATGTTGGAAACAAAGAGTCTTATGTTGTCACAGAGCCTTTTTGCCATTGAAAATCAATGTCGTAATATCACAATACTAGTATTTTGACAACCCTACTTTCTACCACTACATTCCTGAGTCAGAATCTACAATATTTGCTATAAATCTGCTAAAATATCTAGCTTGCTGAATGCTCAATAATTCATATGTAAAGCTTGTCTAACAAACCACAGACAGACAGTAGCAGTAGAAGTCAGACAGAGTAAGTGGTGTCTGGGGAATGCTTCTAGTTTGTCGACTGTATGAAGTCTATCACAGGATCATCAATAGGCATTCTGCTAGACTGACTGGACTGTTCGACTGCTATAATGTTGATTGATCTGTTGCTCATCTTCTCCTTGGGATGTGTGTGTATTTGTGCGTGTATGTGTCTGTGTTTGTCTGTGTATGTGTCTGTCTGTCTGTGTGCGCGTGTATGTTCATTTGTGCGTGTGTGCGTGAGCATATGTGTTTCTGTGGGTATGTATGGGTGAGTGTGTGTGTGTGTGTGTGTGTGTGTGTGTGTGTGTGTGTGTGAGTGTGTGTGTGTGTGTGTGCGCGTGTGCTTGTTTATGCCGTCTGGTGCAATTGGTGCTCGGCTGGATAATTAAAGAATCCTAATTGCATATTCACGAGTATGGTAATCAGGAATTCCTTTTGCTTATCCACAGTCAGAGGCATTAAAAATAGATCAAACTGCAAACCCTGCCACTACAGGCCTCCTGCTCCCTCTGTTATGACTGCATCTCTCCATCCTAACTCAATCTCTCTTTCCATCCATTCATCTCTTTAATTCCCGTTATCCAGTTGTCTACTAATGCCTCCATCCTGTCTTATTTCCAGCCCCCACATTCCCTCTGTTCTTCTGTCTCTCTCTCTCTCTCTCTTTTGTTTCTCTCCTTCCGGCATCCCCATTCCGTTTTTTTAGGAGAACATTCCGTCTGACAGTGCCTGTCTCAGTCCTTTCTGTCTCCTGGCCCCAGGAACTTCTGATAACCAGGAAATTGTACAGCCTCAATTTCTAGTGCCCACAACTGTACTATTTAATATTTTTGTTTCTGTTTCAAATTAAATTACACGTGCCCTGTCAAGTAGCTGCCAATCCCCCTCACCTTTAAACTGCCAATTCCCCCTCTCTGTCTCTGTTCTCCCCCTTTCTCTGATCTTTGGTTGGCATGTTCCAGGCGCACGCCCCATGCAGCACCCAGTCAGCAAGGCCTGGGAAGCTTCTCTCTATGCAATGCAACTTGAACTTCCTGAGAAAGAGAGAGGAGACATGGCTCTCAACGGAAGAAAAACAAATATTGGGAAAATCCTGGGAGGAGTTGTTGTGACAGGGTAGGAACCATAGTGTTGGTCAGTGTTTTCCAGGGGACCCTCATTCCTCATTACATTTGAATACATTTTTCTCTACAGTCTCTGATTCACCTATTCAGAACATGCCGTTGCACAAACAACATGCTGATCTAGGCACTGGTATTAGGCTATTTTAGCTAGCCAAGCTAACATTTGCTTTGGCTCACTTCATTTAGCTAGCTAGCCAGTTAACTAACGATTATTAGTGTTAACACAAACGTTTTGGGCACAACTTGCTATGAAAATACTAACTAAGTAGCTTTCTACAGAGAGTAAGATACACAAACAAATAGAATAATATAGATATTTAGATTAAGAAGCAGTGTGGAAAGCAGCATCGTTTTCACCAACATCTTGTTCCATTGACCATGTACGCCAAGTGGTTGAACAAGTTCACTGCTTGACTGACAGGGGTCAGGGTTTGTTGTATGGGAAGCATACTCATGTAGCAAACAAAGTCAATTATAATGCTGCGTTCATGAAATATGGTAAATACGAGCATATGCGACTTGGAAAAATACACTTGAACCCCCTCCAACTTGTAATTACTAGTGGGAAACTGGTCTATCATTCCTGTGCTTTGACTTCTCCCACATGCTGATGTTTAAGGAAATTACCTTTTTGATTTATTTATTTTTATTTTACTAGGCAAGTCAGTTAATTTCAATGATGGCCTAGGAACAGTGGGTTAACTGCCTGTTCAGGGGCAGAATGACAGATTTGTACCTTGTCAGCTTGGGGATTTGAACTTGCAACCTTTCGGTTAATAGTCCAACGCTCTAACCACTAGGCTACGCTGCCGCCCCACCTTGATGGCAGCATTTTCAGCAATTAAATGCAACAACAAAAATACAGTATTTTATAAAAACAAACAAGCTATTTATGTCACGTTCTGACCTTAGTTATTTTGTTATGTCTTTGTTTTAGTATGGTCAGGGCATGAGTTGGGTGGGTTGTCTATGTTTGTTTTTTGAGTTGGTATTTCTGTGTTTGGCCTGGTATTTTCTCAATCAGAGGCAGCTGTCAATCATTGTCCCGATTGAGAACCATACTTAGGCAGCCTGTTTTCACCCTTGATTTGTGGGTGATTCTTTTCTGTGTCTGTGTTCCACACGGAAAGGTTTGTGTTTTGTTATTTCACGTTGTTATTTTGTATTTTTTCAGTGTTCTATTAAAAATAATCATGAACACGTACACGCTGCGCATTGGTCTTCCGATCCTTCCTACTACTACTCATCAGAGGCGGAAGATGACAAATGTATATGTTTTGTGAACACTATAATTTGTTTATGAGCATGAAAGCTGTACTTTACGTTTATGGTTGACACATCTCTTCATTGATAGCAGTTTTCAATGTGTTCAAAGCATGTGAATGCAAACAACTTGTTGCCCCATGTAGAAAAAAACTGACATTTCATGCGGCATTTCAAAATTTGGCAGATTTACAGCCTCTTGCAATATGGATATTGCACATGTCAACATCACAATTTCAATGTGAATTCAATTACGTCAATGTGCAGCCCTTGCGGGCGTCAGTTAAATAAGTAGCCTATCTAGGCTACCTGCAGGCTACAGCAAATCTTGTGTGAATTCTTATGTGGATTATAATAAATTGACAATATTTGTGTATTTTTCGTTAGGGAAAATCAGTTTTTTTTAATCAATTGTTTTATGATACAGTATTATACAAGTCAAAAGATTGGACATACCTACTCATTCAAGGGTTTTTCTTTATTTTTCTACATTGTTTTATTTATTTTATTTTCTACATTGTAGAATAAAACTATTAAATAACATGTATGGAATCATGTAGTAACCAAAAAACTGTTAAAGAAATCAAAATATATTTAGTACCTTAGATTCTTCAAAGTAGCCACCCTTTGCCTTGATGACAGCTTTGCACACTCTTAGCATTCTCTCAACCAGCTTCACCTGGAATGCTTTTCCAACAGTCTTGAAGGAGTTCCCACATATGCTAAGCTGCTTTTGTTGGCTGCTTTTCCTTTACTCTGTAGTCCAACTCAACCCAAAACATCTCAATTGGGTTGAGGTCTGGTGATTGTGGAGGCCAGGTCATCTGATGCAGCATTCCCTCACTCTCCTTATTGGTAAAATAGCCCTTACACAGCCTGGAGGTGTGTTGGGTCATTGTCAAGTGGAAAAAAAGATTGTCCCGCTAAGCACAAACCAGATGGGATGGCGTATCGCTGCAGAATGCTGTGGTAGCCATGCTGGTTAAGTGTGCCTTGAATTCTAAATAAATCACAGACAGTGTCACCAGCAAAGCACCTCTAAACTATCACACATCGTCCTGCATGCTTCACAGTGGGAATCACACATGCTCTGCACCTACTCTGCATCTCTCGAATACACGGCGGTTGGAACCATAATTCTCAAATTTGGATTCATCAGACCAACTTACAGATTTCCACCAATCTAATTTCCATTGCTCGTGTTTCTTGGCCCAAGCAAGTCTCTTCTTATTATTGGTGTCCTTTAGTAGTGGTTTCTTTGCAGCAATTTGACAATGAAGGCCTGATTCCCATAGTCTCCTCTGAACAGTTGATATTGAGATGTGTCTGTTACTTTAACTGTGTGAAGAATTTATTTGGGCTGGAATTTCTGAGGCTGGTAACTCTAATGAACTTATCCTCCGCAGCAGAGGTAACTCTGGGAATTCCTTTCCTGTGGCGGTCCTCATAAGAGCCAGTTTCATCATAGCGCTTGAAGGTTTTTATGACTGCACTTGAAGAAACGTTCAAATTTCTTTAAATTTTCCGGATTGACTGACCTTCATGTCCTAAGGTAATGATGGACTGTCATTTCTTTTTGCTTATTTGAGCTGTTCTTGCCGTAATATGGACTTGGTCTTTTACCAAATAGGGCTATGTTCTGTATATCACCCCTACCTTGTCATAACACAACTGATTGGCTCAAATGCATTAAGAAGGAAATAAATTCCACAAATGTACTTTTAAAAAGGCACACCTGTTAATTGAAATGCATTCCAGGTGAATATCTCATGAAACTGGTGGCAGTTAGCCTAGTGGTTAGAGTGTTGGACTTGTAACCGAAAGGTTGCAGGATTGAATACCTTAGCTGACAACATAAACATCTGTTGTTCTGCCCATGAACAAGGCAGTTAACCCACTGTTCCTAGGCTGTCATTGAAAATAAGGATTTGTTCTTAACTGACTTGCCAAGTAATATAAAAGCTGGTTGAGAGAATGCCAAGGCAAAGTGTGGCTACTTTGAAGAATCTCAAATAAAAAAATATTGCTTGATTTGTTTAACACTTTTTTGGTTATTACATGATTCCAAATGTGTTATTTCATAGTTTTGATGTCTAAACTATTATTCTAAAAAAAACTTGAATGTGTAGGTGTGTCCAAACTTTTGACCAGTACTCTGTTTGAGACAAGCAATCAGCAAAAATAAATTAATGGTTAAGTTAGTGCCTGTGTGATCCAGTGGGTACAGCTCCTGATAATGGCACACATATGCAAGAGTTGGCATGGGTTTTAAAATGGTCCACTAATGCCCTTTTAATTTTTGGAAGAGATAGTACTTTTCTGGTTACTCTCTGTGGGCTGTACTTGTACTCTTACTCAAGTAATTTTTGAAGGAAGTAACTTACTTTTTTCTCCTTTACATTTGACCAAATCACTTTAGTTACATAGATGTATATTATCATATCGTCACTGTCTAATTAAAACCACCTCAGCAAAGTTGTGATTTTCTTTTTTTACATGATACTATTGGTTCCCCTTAGGTTTGTATTACATTTTGCAATCCCTTAACCAATCAAATTTATTCAAAATAGCTTGCCATCAAAAACTCTTCAAGTCCATTGGCTCTCTAAGTTGTCCGTCAAATCCAGTTTTATCTCCACCATGACTTTTGAAGTGAAGCTCATATCTTTTGTTCTTGGCTTTTTAGCAAGACGCAATCAGAGGTAAGTCACACTTTAATTACCTTCTGCCTTTGTAATATTATATATGACTGGAGAAATATAAGTATTTCCAAAATATAATTATGTTGCTATTGTGTTTTGAGGACAAATGCAAATCAAATGGCTAGTTAGCTAGCTTTGGCTAACCCAGAATCTGACAGATAATGTTTACTGTTTTTAGCTCTCCGTATAATCTCTGTTTGTTGGCCAACTAGCCAATTTGTCATTGGCATAATGAATTAATAGATTAATCAGATGTGTGTGGAAATAGCTGCAGTGTCAACCATGTAGCTAGCTAACGTTAGCTAGATCAATGGGTCAGTCCACTGTAGCATTTTCCCACACATTGCTCTCTCTCTCTCTCTGTCTGTGTGTGTAAATGTCATTCTGTTTTTATGACAAAGTATAAGCACGTTTGTCAAATAATCAGTGTATCATCTAAATACGCTTTTTGTGTTATATAGAAATCTAGATTTTTTTGTCTGTCTTATTTACAGCTTGTAGCGGCACAACCAAGGGGGGAGGAGAATGGACCAGCCAAGAAATGAAAATACCCTTCAGAGTGGAAAAGAGAGGTTCGGAAGAAAAGGAGAATGGAATCTAAATCTGGTTTTGTCTAGAAGGGATACAGCTTTTGTAAAAAATAATAATACTTTTCGTTGCAGGTTAGGAAAATTAACATAGCAAGTTACGAGGAGTAGGTTAAGGTCAGGAAATGGGTTAGGGTTAGCAAAAATGTACATAAAACATTTTTAGACATCAATTTAATCCATGTTGAAATGTGTCTGATTTGCATACTAGTAACATGATTGATGGTGACATTTCAATATTGGTTGTTTGACTGCTGTAACACTTACCTGTTCATTCTGAGTGAAAGATTAAACATCGGACTTGGTGTAAATATTTTTAGTAAGCATTTCCCATCACATGAACTTGAAATGATAGTATGAAATACATTTTCATTAATGCTATTGAAATTGGAAAATTATTCCATTGTCTCGAGTACCATACACCTTTTTATGAAATTGTGCACATTGATAGACATTAAGTCAACTTTGAATGACCTGTTAGCAGTTGATGTTACTCTTCAATAACACAGACCCCAAGACAAATCAGGGGGAGAAAAATAGGTTTATTCAAAGAGGACAAATCATAGAGAGAGGTAGTAGATGTTCATTCTCCCCTGTCCTCAGTGATTCTCTTCACAGCACAAAGGTACAGGATGTAGTTTTATAACCCAACCCTAGCCTGTGGTTGACCAATTAGAATTCCTTGCAATAAAACTGGGCCAATGGCCAAATAACAAGTATCCTATTTCAGCCTTAATAATCAATGTATAGACAAATTCCTCCCATATCTCTGACCCATTGATCTTTAATTTCATATTACAATTTTATTTTCCATTGATCGTTAGTACTCCATTGACTTTTAGTCCTCTTGACCTTCTGCATTGTGTATTTATCTTCAAAAAATCTTAAACTCCCCCCTAGACCATTTTAAAAATAAATATACTTAGAGAACATGAAACAATAGACAGTTTAAAAAACATTATCAATAAGTTGGGTGGGGTGGCTGGTAGCCTCATGGTTGGAGTGTTGAGTCAGTAACTGAAAGGTTGCTGGATCAAATCCCCAAACTGAGAAGGTAAAATCTGTCATTTTGCCCCTGAACAAAGCAGTTAACCTACATTAGCAGGTGTAATGATGATATCCCTTACGATACCTACCACATCCTGTATTAGGAGGAAACACACAAAATAAATAATTGTCTACAAGGCAATACTATTCAATCACCCTATTGGCAAGGTAGTCATTCACCAAGTCCTTTAAAAGTGACCAGCTCTTCCACACTGGTATCAGTCCCACATAGATAACTATTAGAAATGATGTTCTGACAGTCTGCCGGTAGTGAGGAATTCTTCTTCCATTCCACTGGTTGATAAGGACTTCTGTAATGAACACTTCACCGGTGGTCTTGTATCGTTTCAGGTACAGTCCTTGGGTCAAGGGATATTACTGCAACTTCAGACTGTAGATTATCATAACCTGTAATGAAGGAAACAAAAAAATGAAAGTAACATGTCTTGGTTTGAAGAGAAATTTATATTTCCCTAAGTAAGCATGTCCCAATTTGCAGGAAAAAGTTGGACATTTCACCTAGATATCCCTAATATGATGACTGCGGTGTACAACATAGAAGGTCATCAGGTTCTGATCATCTTACTATGCTTCTTCACCTCAGATTGGCCCCCGATTGCTAATCAATCAGGTCTTTATTCTCCAGGCTCCGCTTTGTCATCAAAATGGACAACTTTGCAATGAGTGACATGTATCCATCGTTATTTTCCCTGGACTTTTACTGTTGACCTCGTTATGAGCAAAACTTGATAAGGACCTTCCCATTTTGGCCCTAATGTCTCTAGTACATAGTAAAGCAATTATCACCTATTGTCCTGGCACTACGTCAAGTCCCCCCTCGGGAGTTATTCCCCACGTCTCTTTTACTTGTCTGTCCATGATTTTTCTATGTGCTTTCATCTTCAAAATTGCAACTTGTCCAGTTAACTGGGGAGCATTCAGTTGAGCTATCATCTCCAGTCCATTCTTCACAGGAGCTCCCAGTGGTGTCATGAAACCTCTATTTTCCCATATTTCTCCACAGTCATGGATAACGCCAAAGCATTCCTTGAGTATATGTAGATATTAGCTGTTTTTCCTTCATCCTGTTTGCATGCTTCTGTCAAAGGCACCAAATCCGCCACTTGTGCTGATGTTCCTGCAGGGTAACATGCCTGATACTATCACATTGTCCATTGTAGTAACTGTCAAGCCTGCCTTCCTCACACACCCCTCCACAATGCTTGAACCACCTGGGAATAAGATACACTCAGGGTTTTCCAAAGTATGAATCTTAATAAACCCATCAGAGAGCTGATCCAAAACCGACTCACAACAGTCGTGTTCAAGTAATGTGGTATCTGGAGGAATCATCAGAGTAGCTGGATTACATGGTGTGCCACGGTGTATGATGATGGTTGGAGCCTACAACACAGTTGACCATTTGTTCCAATGAGCAACTATGACCTGTGCAGCTCGATTCATTGTCAAAATGAACAGCATGTTGTATGAACAGCATGTTTGCAGAATGTGCCTTTTCAACTATACCCATGTACCATAGATCTTTAATCACTACTTTAGTAGCAGCCATTGCTTCCTTTCTAATGATATACAGTGCCTTGCCAAAGTATTCGGCCCCCTTGAACTTTGCAACCTTTTGCCACATTTCGGGCTTCAAACATAAAGATATAAAACTGTATTTTTTGTGAAGAATCAACAAGTGGGACACAATCATGAAGTGGAACGACATTTATTGGATATTTCAAACTTTTTAACAAATCAAAAACTGAAAAATTGGGCGTGCAAAATTATTCAGCCCCTTTACTTTCAGTGCAGCAAACTCTCTCCAGAAGTTCAGTGAGGATCTCTGAATCATCCAATGTTGACCTAAATGACTAATGATGATAAATACAATCTACCTGTGTGTAATCAAGTCTCCGTATAAATGCACCTGCACTGTGATAGTCTCAGAGGTCCGTTAAAAGCGCAGAGAGCATCATGAAGAACAAAGAACACACCAGGCAGGTCCGAGATACTGTTGTGAAGAAGTTTAACCTCTTACACGGATTTTTTTGGATACAAAAAAAGCATATTTCCCAAGAAAACACTCTTTAAACATCCCAAGGCAAAACCAAGATGACTGCATCCAGGAAATGCAGGCTCTGCATGATCTCCTTATAATATTGTGTCTGCCATTGTGACGTATTTGTAGGCAGATCGTTGGAAGATTGACCATAAGAGACCACATTTACCACGTGTCCACCCGGTGTCCTGCGCCGAAATTGGTGCGCAAAAGTCACCTGCCAGTATTTTTCCATGGGGCACAGAGAGAGAAGCAAGCTTCCACGAACTGCATGTCAATGAAGAGATATGTGAAAAAACACCTTGAATGCTCTTCAAAGGTAAATTATTTTATTTATTTGGTTATCTGGCTTTTGTGAAAATGTTGCGTGCTACATGCTACACAAAATGCTATGCTAGCTTTGCATACTCTTACACAAATTAGTCAATTTCTATGGTTCAAAAGCATATTTTGAAAATCTTGACAGTGTTGTTAAGAAAAGGCTAAGCTTGAGAGCAAACGCATTATTTTAATTTTTTTGCGATTTTCAGAAATCGTTAACGTTTGCAAGTTATGCTAATGAGCCTGAGGCTTAGTCACAATCCCGGATCCGGGATGGGAGGCTTTAAACATCCCAAGGAGCACTGTGCAAGCGTATAATATTGAAATGGAAGGAGTATCAGACCACTGCAAATCTACCAAGACCTGGCCGTCCCTCTAAACTTTCAGCTCATACAAGGAGAAGACTGATCAGAGATGCAGCCAAGAGGCCAATGATCACTCTGGATGAACTGCAGAGATCTACAGCTGAGGTGGGAGACTCTGTCCATAGGACAGCAATCAGTTGTATATTGCACAAATCTGGCCTTTATGGAAGAGTGGCAAGAAGAAAGCCATTAATTAAAGATATCCATAAAAAGTGTTGTTTAAAGTTTGCCACAAGCCACCTGGGAGACACACAAAACATGTGGAAGAAGGTGCTCTGGTCAGATGAAACCAAAATTGAACTTTTTGGCAACAATGCAAAACGTTATGTTTGGCGTAAAAGCAACACAGCTCATCACCCTGACCACACCATCCCCACTGTCAAACATGGTGGTGGCAGCATCATGGTTTGGGCCTGCTTTTCTTCAGCAGGGACAGGGAAGATGGTTAAAATTGATGGGAAGATGGATGGAGCCAAATACAGGAACATTCTGGAAGAAAACCTGATGGAGTCTGCAAAAGACCTGAGACTGGGATGGAGATTTGTCTTCCAACAAGACAATGATCCAAAACATAAAGCAAAATCTACAATGGAATGGTTCAAAAATAAACATATCCAGGTGTTAGAATGGCCAAGTCAAAGTCCAGACCTGAATCCAATCGAGAATCTGTGGAAAGAACTGAAAACTGCTGTTCACAAATGCTCTCCATCCAACCTCACTGAGCTCGAGCTGTTTTGCAAGGAGGAATGGGAAAACATTTCAGTCTCTCGATGTGCAAAACTGATAGAGACATACCCCAAGTGACTTACAGCTGTAAGGGAATACCCCCCTGTATTGGACAAAAATGAATGGCAAACCATTGGCATAGTACAAACCATGTACACAATGGCCAATACCACCCAAATCGGCGTTGATTCATGCAAAATGTACTTCAAATGCCATATGGCAATTGCCAGTTGTAACACTTCAAAAATCCAACAGGTGGCGTGTGCGCTCCACCGTGGTTTTTCATATTGAAAATGGACTCCAAGTCAACATCCAAAAGCCAAATTTTGAAAAAATGGATTTTTTGTCAAAAACTTATCACCCCTTAAAAAAGTGCTTTCTGGACCGTTTTTCGAAATTCTTTTGCTTTTTTTGTCAATTACACATGTGTAAGAACTGTATGAATATACTTTTGTCCAATTTTATTACCATAATTTTTTTTTTTTTACTTGTGCATTAGGCATATGTTTTCTCCATTTGGAACATGATTTCATAAGTCAAAAGTCAAAAGTCAATAATTGCAAAATTTCATAAAAAACTTCACACACCCCTAAAAAAGTGCTTTCTGGACCGTTTTTCGAAATTCTTTCAAATTTTGTGTCAATTACACACGTATAAGAACTGTATCAACATACTTTAGTCATATTTTATTATCATAATTTTTTATTTTTTTTACTTGTGCATTAGGCATATGTTTTCTCCATTTGGAACATGATTTCATAAGAAGTCAAAAGTCAATAATTGCAAAATTTCATAAAAAACTTCACACACCCCTAAAAAAGTGCTTTCTGGACCGTTTTTCGAAATTCTTTCAAATTTTGTGTCAATTACACACGTATAAGAACTGTATCAACATACTTTAGTCATATTTTATTATCATAATTTTTTTTTTTTTTACTTGTGCATTAGGCATATGTTTTCTCCATTTGGAACATGATTTCAGAAATTTGAAGTCAAAAGTCAAAAATTGCAAAATTTCATAAAAAACTCGGGATCACACACCCCAAAAAGTGATTTCATCATGTCCATTTGTTTATGTTTTTCACTTTTGAAATTGCATTTAGAATTTTGTGTCAATTACATCACCAATTTGTATAAGAACTGTATCAACATACTTTAGTCATATTTTATTATCATAATTTTTTTATTTTTAACTTGTGCATAAGGCATATGTTTTGCAAATGGGGGCCAAATGTCATAAGAAATTTGACATGAGCCAAGTATCACATACTTTAAAAATCCTGCAGAAATGCAAAATTGACTGGCCTGATGAACTCGGGATTGCCGGGCAGTGATTGTTGTTCCTTTCAATCACTCGTGGTGTTGATTTCATCATGTCCATTTGTTTATGACTTTTCTAAATCACTTTTGCAAAGTCAAACTGTGCATTTGCAATATGGATTCACCATCACCAATTTGTCATGCCATCTAAAAGGTTTCTAAAGTGCAGGAACAAAGCTAAATTGACTGTCAGTCTCTACACACCCCGATGTCCCTCCATCGGGATGGCTGTATCAGTGATTTGTTTTCCTCTGGGAAAAATGACTGATTTACAGTTTGGGGGTTGATTTCAGAATGTTTTAACCCTTTGGTGATGGTACCTCACTGTTAAAACATATTATGCAAATGTTTTTCTTTACGTTTTGACTGATTTAAAGTTCACTATGTCCAAAATTGCAGGCAGGAATGCAAAGGGTGATTTTGACTGGCCCGATGAACAGGTCTTATAGTGGCCTGATGGACTGGGAAGACAGTGATTCATACAGCATTCATAACCCATTTAGACTCCAGGTTGTATTTAGGGGAGGGTTGTATTCCAGGGAATGTCCATTTGGTGATGTTTCTCACTCTTGCAAAGTCACTGTGCATTTGCAATATGGTTAACTGGGCATTCACCATCACCAATTTGTCATGCTTCTAAAAATCATGCAGGAATCACCCAAAATCAAATGACGTTCTGGCCCGATGGGAACTCGGGATGGCTGGGCAGTGATACTAAGCGGGATATCCTGAACTCCACGGCCTTGGGATTATGTTGATGCCATTGCCTGCTCTCTGTGTCTTGGTGATCCATCCTTGCTGTGTGTGTGTGAGAGAGCTTTTCTTTGACATCTGTTGGGAGAAATGAGTGATTTTAGTTCAGTTCACATATGAAGTTTTGAAAAGGACCTTTTTATCCCTTGGATACAGCCACTATGTCACCATTTAAGGTACTTCCTGTTGGCACAGGAAGCTATAAATAAACTCATATCCTCATTGGGGTATGCCTTTACAGAATCCTGAGTTTTAAGTCTTTACGTTAAGAACTGAGTTATTTACGGAGGGTTTAGTGAGTGTGTGTTATTTCAGAAAATCATAGAAAATCACAGAAATGTCGCAGAGCTCCGCAGCACACTTTAAAAATATTCGTATGAACACCCTGCAACTGGATCTGTAACCGTTGAAAAAAAAACACCTATATTTGAACATCACAAATCTGCCATCGTACGATTTCTCTTAAATGATGATAGATAAATGGCTGATTTTTTTTTATTGACACCGGAGGCTCCTTGACTTTGACATGAAGTGAAAAAATCATTTCTCTATTTTCATTTTGGACCTTTAATCCCAGAAAAATGGCCATAACTCAAAAACCGTTGAGGCCTAGACGCCATCTTGTTCGGGGCCAACTGCCCATTATGCCAAACCTATGCTCACCAAGTTTCGGCTTCGAAATATTTTCAGTTTTCGAGATATGGCCCGTCGTGTTTCGTGATGATTTGTCAAATTGCAATATGATTGCTTATGCCCTCTTGTGGGATTTTCCGGCATAGCGGAAAAATGGACCAAAATTGGATTATTTTATAAAACGAAAACCGAATGTCCGACAAAGTTCATTTGATGACTTCCCGGTAGGTCTGGCCCTGCCGCTCGGCCCGACGCCGTCCCCGAATTTTAAAAATGTTTTCGGACGTCTAGTAAGGGACGGTACATTTGCAATATGGACTTTCTCACTAACCATACGGTAAATGTCGAAATGTTCCCTTAAGGTATGTAATCGCAGCAAAAGGTGGCGCTACAAAGTATTAACTTAAGGGGGCTGAATAATTTTTGCACGCCCAATTTTTCAGTTTTTGATTTGTTAAAAAAGTTTGAAATATCCAATAAATGTCGTTCCACTTCATGATTGTGTCCCACTTGTTGTTGATTCTTCACAAAAAATACAGTTTATATCTTTATGTTTTAAGCCTGAAATATGGCAAAAGGTCGCAAAGTTCAAGGGGGCCGAATACTTTCGCAAGGCACTGTATATTCCATCCACCAGCTGAGATGGGACATAAGAGGCGGTCTGTTTCCCGCCATAGCATCCAACAAACTGCTGCTGTGCTGGAGAGAGCTTCTTAAATTTCTGCATCAGCATTGTGTCGTTGGTGCTGTTGTCCTGTTTCCATTCTCCCTTAGACGTACCCTGCTTCTCCTGGCCATTCCTCATAAGGACACGTTTTCTTTTCCAAATGGCTTGTTGCCAGTGACCAGAAATCACAAAATAATGACATTCACCAGGTCTCTCTTCTGCTGAATGAATAATGTGGTTGATTACACTCGGAACCTGCACAACTCTGATATCAGCCCGTTTATTATGTTTATTGATGCTTCTGTCCAGTTGTGACAATCTGACGATGATGTCACCGTAGTTTTGTCTCTCCCAATCAGTAGTTGTGTAAACAAAAGTTTTTCGCAGATCCTTGTGTATGGATTGCATCAGCTGATCGGTGATTGGACCATTTTTGGAGGAATTGAGTGCTGCTTCATCTTCCACGTCGGGTATCCCACTGTGTCTAAGCACCTCTGCGCTAAACCTTTCTTCAAATTCAACAAACGGTTCTTTCGGTTTTTGAACACATTTTGTTCTCTCTCCCTAATGGGTGGTCAGAACCTTAAGGAAACCATGTATGGTTCTCCATCCATCGGCCACATATTGCTCTTCACCACCCACAGCTATATAAAGTCTTTCTTTAATTATGCCATGTTCACGGTTGTTCAAAACAAAGGCTAATAACTGGAATCCATCATAAGGATGTAGATTGTAGAGTTTCTTAAATGGTCAAATGGTCCCAAGTCTTCATATCCACATCTCGTAAACTGCAAAGTTTTTGACCATTCATCCAACTGTTTTGGAGATGCTGATTTATGTGTGATTGCTGTCACCGGGGTTTGTCTTTACTACCTTTTACAGCCTGTGTTCTGGTTGGCCTAAGACATCATTTGTCACCGCTTTCAGTATCTATTGACTCAAAGCCAGTCAAGCCAGATGCTTGAAACCCGATCATCCTTGCGCAACTCAGGTGGGGACCAAGTCTGTTTTTATGATTCTTGCCTGTAATTGTTGAATTTCTTATTTTAAGGATTTGATCTGTTCACCAAGAGCCCTGAAATGTTCTTTATCTCTCTGCAATGTTCTATCACGGATATCAAGACAGGATTTCTCATCCCTCTTCCTTACTTCGGCTAATACAGTTAAAGACCATATTGTTTTTTTCAACGAGTTAGACATTGCCTGTATTTTTCCCCAAGCGTTTTATATATCAGACAGATTACATATTCCATCTTTGTCAACAATGACATAATATTTCTTTTTATCTCTTGCCTACACTTCTCTACTTTGAAATTGATCTTCATATCACTAGACAGTGAATTTAAAATGTTTTTTTTATGTTCACATCCGGAGGAGCTGTTCCGCCTTTCTCCAGAGTGGTTTTCTCACATTAACTAAAAAATGTGTATAATTTCAAATCAAATTGTTATTTGTCACATGCGCCGAATACAACAGGTGTAGATCCTACAGTGAAATCCTTACTTACAAGCCCTTAACCAACAATGGAGTTTTAAGAAAATAACCCCCAAAAAGAAGAGATAATAAAAACAAATAATTAAGGAGCAGCAGTAAATAACAAAAGCGGGACTATATAGAGGGCGTACCGGTTCAGAATCAATATGTCAATGTGCGGGGGCACTGGTGTCGAGGTCATTAAGGTAATTATGTACATGCAGGTAATGATATTAAAATGGCTATGCATAGATAATAACAGAGAGTAGCAGCAGCGGGGAGAGGGGGTCAAATAGTCTGGGTAGCCATTTGATTAGCTGTTCAGGAGTCTTATGGCTTGGGGGTAGAAGCTGTTTAGAAATTACTTGGATCTAGAATTGGCGCCCGATACTGCTTTCCGTGCGATAGAAGAGAGAACAGTCTATGACTAGGGTGGCTGGAGTCATTGACAATTTTTAGGGCCTTCCTCTGACACCGCCTGGTATAGAGGTCCTGGATGGCAGGATATGCACTACCCTCTGTAGTGCTGAGCAGTTGCCATAGCAGGCAGTGATGCAACCTGTCAGGATGCTCTCGATGGTGCAGCTGTAAAACTGTTTGAGGATCTGAGGACCCATGCCAAATCTTTTCAGTCTCCTGAGGGGGAATAGGTTTTGTCCTGCCCTCTTCACGACTGTATTGGTGTGCTTGGACCATGTTAGTTTGTTGGGGATGTGGATACCAAGGAACTTGAAGCTCTCGACCTGCTCTACTACAGCCCAGCCGATAAGAATGGGGGCGTGCTCGGTTCTCATTTTCCTGTAGTCCACAATCATCTCCTTTGTCTTGATCACATTGAGGGAGAGGTTATTGTCCTTGCACCACACGGTCAGGTCTCTGACCGCCTCCCTATAGCCTGTCTCATCATTGTCGGTGATCAGGCCTACCACTGTTGTGTGATCAGCAAACATAATGATGGTGTTGGAGTTGTGCCTGGCCATGCAGTCATGATTGAACAGGTAGTACAGGAGGGGACTGAGCATGCACCCCCTGAAGGCACCCTGTGTTGAGGTTCAGCGTGACGCATGTGTTGTTCCCTACCCTTACCACCTGGGGGCGGCCCATCAGGAAGTCGAGGATCCAGTTGCAGAAGGAGGTGTTTAGACCCAGGGTCCTTAGCTCAGTGATGAGCTTTGAGGGCACTATGGTGTTGAACGCTGAGCTGCAATCAATGACTAGTATTCTCACATAGGTGTTCCTTTTGTCCTGGTGGGAAAGGACAGTGTGGAGTGCAATAGAAATTGCATCATTTGTGGATCTGTTGGTGCGGTATGCATATTGGAGTGGCATATGGTATTGATGTGAGCCATGACCAGCCTTTCAAAGCATTTCATGGCTACAGACGTGAGTGCAACGGGTCGGTAGTCATTTAGGCAGGTTACCTTACTGTTCTTGGGCACAGGGACTATGGTGGTCTGCTTGAAACATGTTGGTATTACAGACTCAGACAGGAGAGGTTGAAAATGTCAGTGAAGACACTTTCCAGTTGGTCAGCATGCTCGGAGTACACATCCTGGTAATCCATCTGGCCCTGTGGCCTTGTGAACTTTGACCTGTTTAAAAGTCTTACTCACATCGGCTGCAGAGAGCGTGATCACACAGTCATACGGACCAGCTGATTCTATCATGCATGTTTCAATTACTTGCCTTGAAGCAAGCATAGAAGTTATTTAGCTCGTCTGGTAGGCTCATGTCACTGGGCAGCTCTCGGTTGTGCTTCCCTATGTAGTCTGTAATAGTTTGCAACCCTGCCACAGCCGACGAGCGTCGGAGCCAGTGTGGTATGATTCGATATTAGACCTGTATTGATGCTTTGCCTGTTTGATGGTCCGTCTGAGGGTATAGTGCGATTCCTTATAAGCTTCCGGGTTAGAGGTCCGCTCCTTGAAAGCGGCAGCTCTGCGCTTTAGCCAGGTTTGAATGTTTCTTGTAATCCATGGCTTATGGTTTGGGGAATGTAGGTACAGTCGCTGTGGGGACAACGTCCTCGATGCATTTATTGATGAAGCCAGTGACTGATGTGGTGTCCTCCTCAATGCCATCGGAAGAATCGTGGAATATATTCAAGTCTGTGCGAGCAAAACAGTCCTGCAGTTTAGCATCTGCTTCATTTGACCACTTTTTTTACAGACCAAGTCACTGGTGCTTCCTGCTTTAATTTTTGCTCGTAAACAGGAATCAGGAGGATAGAGGTCAGATTTACCAAATGGAGGGCAAGGGATAGCTTTGTATGGGTCTTTGTGTGTGAAGTAAAGGTGGTTAGAATTTCTTCCCCTCTGGTTGCACATTTAACATGGTGATAGAAATTTGGTAAAACTGATTTAAGTTTCCCTGCATTAAAGTCACCGGCCACCAGGAGCGCCACCTCTGGTTGAGCGTTTTCCTTTTTGCTTATGGCGGGAATACAGCTCATTGAGTGTGGTTTTATTGACAACTTCGCTCTGTGGTGGTATGTAGACAGCTACGAAAAATACAGCGGAAAACTCCCTTGGTAGATAGTGTGGTCTACAGCTTATCATGAGATACTCTACCTCAGACGACCAAAACTTTGAGACTTACTTAGATATTGTGCACCAGCTGTTGTTTACATAAATGCATAGGCCCCCGCCCTAGGCTCTCCAGAGGGTAGTGAGGTCTGCACAACGCATCACCGGAGGCAAAATACCTGCCCTCCAGGACACCTACACCACCCGATGTCACAGGAAGGCCATAAAGATCATCAAGGACAGCAACCACCCGAGCCACTGCCTGTTCACCCCGCTATCATCCAGAAGGCGAGGTCAGTACAGGTGCATCAAAGCAGGGACTGAGAGACTGAAAAACAGCTTCTATTTCAAGGTCATCAGACTGTTAAACAGCCACCGCTAACATTGAGTGGCTGCTGCCAACACACTGACTCAACTCCAGCCACTTTAATAATGAGAATTGATGGGATTTGATGTAAAATATGCTACTTAATATAATGTTTACATACCCTACATTATTCATCTCATATGTCTATACTGTACTCTATATCATCTACTGCATCTTTATGTAATACATGTATCACTAGCCACTTTAAACTATGCCACTTTGTTTACATACTCATCTCATATGTCTATACTGTAGTCGATACCATCTACTGCATCTTGCCTATGCCGCTCTGTACCATCACTCATTCATATATCTTTATGTACATATTCTTTATCCCTTGTGGCAAAGAAGGGGGTCGAGAGATAAATGGCAGATATGTGAGAGCAGAACTAATAAACGGGCTCTGCCCGATCACTAAAATGGCCACCCCTGTCAGAACTACAGATCACAAAATGGTGATTTGGTGACAGTTTACCACGTAATTTGTGACAAACGCTCCTAACCTTGAAGAGGTTTGCCACATGTGGTGGAGAATGCGGTCATGGACTAACCATACCACTGGTTAGGTAGACGAAAAAGAAAAATGTTCAGTTAGCACTCCAAAGGGGTGTCAGGTTTTTTTTGTGTGACTTTGTTTGGTTTGGAGAGTTTCTCAGGAAAATGAGTATGGAGGGAGCCATACAGGCCCTGTTACAAGCGGCGGCCGCCCAACAAGAGGCAACTAAAGCTCAACAGATAGCTCATCAGGATGCAATGCGAATGTATCAGGACACGTTACAGGTCCAGCACCGCACCAACCAGCTGCTCAGAGAAGAGCAACAGAGAAACACCCGGGAGTTAAGAGAAGGCCTAAAGGGGCTAGCAGACCAAATTGGGGCTCAATTACCAGCTGCAAATACCCAGAGGTGGGCCAATAATTTTCTTCAAAAAATGAAAGCACAGGATGATGTGGAAGCATATCTTACCACCTTCGAAAGGACGGTGGGAGAAGTGAAGAGAGGGAGAAGTGGCCGAAAGAAGAATGGGCAGGGATTCTGGCACCATACCTGGCAGGGGACGCTCAAAAAGCGTATTTCGACCTGGAGTTGAAAGATGCACAGGATTACGATAAACTAAAGGGAGAGATCCTGACTAGACTGGGAGTGACCAATACCGTGAGGGCACACCGCTTCCATCAGTGGCCCAGCGACCGGGACAAACCCCACGAACACAGATGTTCGACTTGATTCACCTGGCACGGAAATGGTTGTGACCAGAGACTCGGTCATCCGCCGAGATCGTCGAGACCATCGTACTCAACCAGTTTCAGCGAGGTCTACCCCAAGAAGTGAGACGATGGGTTGGCCAGAACGAGGTACTTTCCGCCGACCATCTCGTGGGCCTGGTTGAAAGGTATTGTACGGCAGGAAAAGCTGAGCAGGCACAGGAGGAAAGATTCCCGTTCCCCAGGTCTGGGCGAACCAGCGGACAGGGTAAGGCTGTCCCAACATATGGAGGGGGAAGAGAGCAGCGTGGGGCCATGAGGAAAGAATCAGAATCAGGCCGAGACACTAAGGAAAAAAACGGAAACCGGGACTGGGTGTCGAGGGGGCCTCCCCCCGAACCCCTATTATGTGTTACAATTGTAATCAACCGGGACATATTGCAGCCTACTGCCCTATGAAAGAAGAGCCAATGAAATGTAACCTCGGTTAAAATGAAGATGATATACGGTATGCATGTCCTGCTGTAATCACTGTACTTGAAAGATCAAGAAACAAACATATGTGCAGGGTGAAGGTTGAAGGGAAAGAGGTTGAAGCACTGCTGGATTCCGGCAGTATGCTAACCCTGGTCGTTGCAAGCCTAGTGCCGAATCATAAATTGGATACAAGACAGGATATCAGTGTTACATGCATTCATGGGGATACCCGTCTGTACCCCACAGCCTCAGTGAGCATACAAACAGAGGGCGGTCTGTTGGATTATGAGGTCGGCGTGGTCCCAAAGATGCCATATGATGTAATATTGGGTAGAGACTTTCCTAACTTTGCAAAGTTAGGCCACAAAAATGGCATATTTGAGAAGCCAACAGCCCTGACCAAGCAGGAAGAAGCATGGGACCTTCAACCAAAGCCAAGAAAAGAGGGGGACAACATCACAGGTGCTTAGTAGGGGAGGAGGAGGATGAAGTGGCAAATCTCGCTGATAACGAACAGCCCGGTACTAGTGGGGCTGGGGTCGATCTGAATTCAGAGGACGACGATCTAGAACCAGCTGACCTGGCAGGGTCCTTGACTAATTTTGGGACGGCCCCAAACCAGGATCCAACCCTGCAGCAAGCCAGAGCAGATGTGCAGGTCGTAGATGGTACTCCCATAAATGTTGGGATGATGCCTAATAGTTTTCCCCTCTTCATCATGAAAAAGGTTTGGTGTACAGAGTCTCGAAAATAGGGGTTGATGTGGTGGAACAGTTGTTGGTTCCCACCCGGTACCGGAGGACAGTACTGGATCTAGCTCATGGGCACATTCTGGGTGGACACCTTGGTATCGATAAAAGCCGAGACTGGATTGTAAGGAGGTTTTACTGGCCAGGAATTCAAGCTGAAGTGGCTCGGCGTTGTGGAGAGTGCCCGGAGTGCCAGTTATTAACAGCTTCCCGACCAGCTGTTAGAACCCTGTTAGTGCCACTCCCCATAATCGAAACGCCATTTGAGAGGATAGCGATGGATTTAGTGGGCCCACTACCCAAATCCACCAGAGGGCACCAATACATTCTGGTCATTCTAGATTATGCCACTCGCTACCCAGAAGCCATTCCCCTTCGGACGATGGCTTCCAAGAATATTAGTGCTCTTGTTCACCAGGGTAGGGGTTCCAAAGGAGATCCTTACCGACCAGGGGACCCCCTTTATGTCCCGCCTTATGGCGGACCTTTGTAAACTGTGGCAGGTGAAACAGTTTAGGACATCGGTTTACCATCCTCAGACGGACGGGCTGGTTGAGAGATTCAACCGGACCCTGGAGTCAATGCTCAGGAAGGTAATCGATAAGGATGGGAAAACTGGGATTGCATGTTGCCGTGTCTGATATTTGCCATTAGAGAGGTTCCTCAAGCCTTGCTGGGGTTTTCTCCCTTTGAGCTGGTATATGGGAGGCATCCCCGGGGAATCTTAGACATCGCCTGGGAAAACTGGGAGCACCAATCCACCCCGTATACTAGTGTCATAGAGCATGTCACGGCAATGCAAGACAGGATAGCCACAGTCATGCCCATCGTCAGAGAGCACATGAGACAAGCACAAGAGCACCAGCGGCACACTTATAACCGGCAGGCTACCCTGAGGGAATTTCAACCGGGAGATAAGGTGTTAGTGTTGTTCCCCACGGCAGAGTGTAAACTACTAGCCACATGGAAAGGACCATATGAAGTACTGGAGAGAATAGGAGAAGTCAATTATCGGATCCGACAGCCAGGTCGACGGCCCCAGGAACAGATTTATCACATAAACCTGTTAAAAGCATGGAGAGAGAGAGAAACACTAATGGTCACATACCCCACACACACTCAGGAGACAGCCAAAGTAAATATTTCACCCACTCTGTCCCCAGCACAAGTACAGGAAGTAAAGACCCTGATCCAGAAAAACAGAGATGTGTTTTCAG
The DNA here is from genome assembly GCF_036934945.1 of Oncorhynchus masou masou. Lineage (NCBI taxonomy): Eukaryota > Metazoa > Chordata > Actinopteri > Salmoniformes > Salmonidae > Oncorhynchus > Oncorhynchus masou. Next base: position 59,146,743 of record NC_088233.1, on the reverse strand, counting down.
AGGTACCTGGCCGAACTGAGGTTACGGCTCATGATATCGATTCCTTACCAGGGAGAAAAGTAAGCATGAGGCCATATCGGGTACCCGAGGCTCGACAGGCCGCAATTAGAGCAGAGACGGAGAAAATGTTGACAGCTGGAGTGATCGAAGAGTCACATAGTGAGTGGTCTAGCCCAATTGTGATGGTCTCCAAGCCCGATGGGTCTTTGCGGTTCTGTAACGACTTTCGGAAGGTAAATGAAATCTCCAAGTTTGATGCCTACCCCATGCCCCGAGTAGATGAACTACTGGAGAAAATTGGTAATGCTCGGTACATTACGACCCTTGATCTGACAAAAGGGTACTGGCAAATTCCTCTGACCCCAGGGCCAGACAAATTCCTAAAACCACACAAAGCTTACGTCGCAGCTTATTTAGATGACGTGGGGATCTACAGCCCAGATTGGGAATCCCACTTACCCCGGGTACAGGCAGTGTTAGACGCCCTTAGAAAGACAGGGCTCACGGCAAACCCTGCCAAGTGTTATGTGGGGTTCGAGGAAACAGAGTATCTGGGGTACACTGTGGGAAGAGGGTTAATCAAACCCCAACGTAAGAAGGTGAAGGCAATTAGAGAATGGCCGAAACCTGTAAATAAGAAGCAGGTTCGAGCCTTCCTAGGGATGACCGGTTACTACCGGAAGTTCATCCCAAGTTATGCCACAGTTTGCCGCCCCACTTACCGACATGACTTGAGCCAGAGGGCCAAACATGGTCAAATGGAATGAAAGGGCCACCAAAGCATTTAGGACATTACAGGAGGCTCTCTGCTGTGATCCAGTGCTGGTGGTACCCGACTTTGAGAGAGAGTTTGTGGTTCAGACGGATGCCTCAGAGGTCGGCTTGGGAGCAGTGCTATCCCAAGAGATAGAAGGGGTGGAACATCCCATCCTGTTTTAAAGCAGGAAGCTGGAACCACGGGAAACCATCTAGTCAGTCGTTGAGAAAGAGGCGCTGGCAGTAAAGTGGGCTCTAGAAAGCCTGAAATACTACCTGCTGGGGCGCCACTTCACCCTCATCAGTGACCATGCCCCACTCACCTGGATGCATAGGGCTAAAGAGAAGAACACTCAGGTGATGCGGTGGTTTTTGAGTCTCCAACCATTTCATTTTGACTTGAAACACAGAGCAGGGAAGGAAATGGGAAACGTGGATGGGTTATCCCGCATGCCCGCATATTTTGCTGCAGTAGCCCGACCTAGGGGGTCGGATCTAGGGGGAGAGATGTGTGGCAAAGAATGGGGTCAAGTGATAAATGGCAGATATGTGAAAGCAGAACTAATAAACGGGCTCTGCCCGATCACTAAAATGGCCACCCCTGTCAGAACTACAGATCACAAAATGGCCGACTGCCAAAACTACAAGTCCCAGAAGCAAGGGGAACCCTCAGAAGGTGGAGCCGACCCACAGATAAAGGGTCAAGAAAAACCAGGAAGAGGGTGAGAGAGTGCTGGAAGGATCTATGAACAATAGAGAAAGAGACAATAGAGATTGGCTGGATTTACCGTGTATGAGCTGGATTGTTTTGGACTTAACTGTTAGCGTTTGGATCTGGACCTACCGAGAACCCGATTCGTGTATCGAACCCTGCTATCCTTGACCTCACCTATGGTCTGGGTGGACCAGGATGGAGAAACAAACAAACAGGTACTGTCCTGTTCGAAAGAACTCTCATTCTTGGGTGATTTGGTGACAGTTTACCACGTAATTTGTGACAAGCGCTCCTAACCTTGAGAGGTTTGCCACACCCTTTACACTTGTAAAGGTAGTAGTTTTGGAATTGTTAGTTAGATTACTCGTTGTTTATTACTGCATTGTCTGTACTAGAAGCACAAGCATTTCGCTACATTTGCATTAACATCTGCTAACCATGTGTATGTGACAAATACAATTTGATTTGATTTGATTTGTGTCTTACCAGAGGCAGCTGTTCTGTTTGTTCTCAAGCAAAATTTTAAGCAAGAATCACCAGTGACTCGGTCTATAAAAAAGTTGTAAGATGACTGGAATATGTTGAGGAGTACATCACATCAGTCACTGGCTTTATCAATAAGTGCATCGAGGACGTCCCCCCCACAGTGACTGTATGTACATACCTCAACCAAAAGCCATTGATTTACAGGCAACATTCACACAGAACTGAAGGGGGTAAGGGTAGGTAACAACACTTCCGCCACGCTGATACTCAACACGGGGGCCCCTCAGGGGTGCGTGCTCAGTCCCCTCCTACACTCCCTGTTCACTCATGACTGCATGGCCAGACACATCTCCAACACCATCACTACATTTGCTGATGACACAGCAGTGGTAGGCCTGATCACATGACAACAATGAGACAGCCTATAGGGAGGCGGTCAGAGACCAGACTGTGTGGTGCAAGGACAATAACCTCTCCCTCAACGTGATCAATACAAAGGAGATGATTGTGGACTACAGGTAAAGGAGGACCGAGCACACCCCCATTCTCATCGACAGGGCTGTAGTAGAGCAGGTTGAGAGCTTCAAGTTCCTTGGTGTCCACATCACCAACAAACTAACATGGTCCAAGCACACAAGACAGTCGTGAAGAGGGCACAACGACACCTATTCCCCCTTAGGAGACTGAAAGGTCTTACAGCTGCACCATCGAGAGCATCCTGACAGGTTGCATCACTGCCTGGTATGGCAACTGCTGAGCCGCCAACCGCAAGGCACTACAGAGGGTAGTGCGTATGGCATAACATCACCGGGGCAAAGCTTCCTGCTTCATAGACTGTTTTCTCTGCTACCACACGGCAAGCGGTACCAGAGCGCTAAGTCTAGGTCCAAGAGGCTTCTAAACAGCTTCTATCCCCAAGCCATAAGACTCCTAAACAGCTAATCAAATGGTTACCCAAACTAATTGCACCCCCCCTCACACGCTGCTGCTACTCTGTTATTAACTATTCTTAATAACTCTCTGCATGTACATAATTACCTCAATTACCTTGACACTGGTGCCCCCACACTTTGACACGTTGTCTCTGAACCGGTACCCCCTGTTTATAGCCAGCTATTGTCATTTACTGCTGCTCCTTAATTATTTGTTTTTCTTATCTCTTACTTTTTTTGTATTTTCTGCATTGTTGGTTAAGGGCTTCTAAGTTAGCATTTCACTGATTTTCACACACCGATTGTATTCGGCACACGTGACAAATAATAATTTATTTGATTTGATGACTACAAAACGTGGGCGAGCATCCACACTTGAGGAAACTGATATTTCTATAGTAGGCTACATCTGTTAATTAATCATCTGATGGCCCAAATCAGCTCATCAATTTAGCCATGGAAACTCAAACAGTAGATTATTACGTTTCACACATTTCGTTATGTGACAAGATGTAGCCTATAGGAATATAATCAAATAACAAGAGGCCTATTGCAACCATCGATGGCACAAGATCATCGTCAACTGAGGTCTCGTTAACGACATCACGGTACACGTTCCCCAAGGGCACCCCCCCCAAGCTCAACTCAAAAGATGGCGCACAGAATGCAAAAATATTCTTAGAAATATTTAACCTCCACACATGAACAAGTCCAATAGCTCAAATGAAAGATAAACACCTTGTTCATCTACCCAGCGAGTCATATTTCTAAAATGTTTTACGGCAAAAACATAGCACATATGTACATCAAACCACCACTAGGACACATACAATATGTAGCCATATTGTCAAGCAAAAAACACAATCACAAACGCAGGATTAAAAGAAAAATAATTCATTAACCTTTTGAAAATCTTCATCAGATGACAGTAATAGGACATGTTACACAGTACATTTGTTTTTTTCAATAATATGCAATTTATATCCATAAATCTCCGTTTACATTGAGCCATGTTCAAAAAATGCTACAAAAATGTCCTGAGAAATTAAACATATCTCCGCCAGATAACGCCAGATAACAGCAATACACATCATAAACTTTGACCAAATATACATGTTCTACATATAGTTAGAAAGATACACTGCTTCTTAATGCAACCGCTGTGTTACATTTATTTTTAACGTTACAGAATTCGTTCACTAGGCACTAATCTGAGACGGCGCTGGGACATAAGCAATATTCCTCCGCTATGTTGGAGTCAACAGAAACACAAAATTACAACATAAATATTCCCTTACCTTTGATGGTACCCAAAACATCGTTTGGTTTCAATTCGTGTGTCTTTGTATTAGCATATGCTGCAAGTTCCAGCTGAAATGCTACCAAAAATTTCTGGTCACGAACAGTTGCGCATCAAAACTTCAAAATTACATATTATATGTTGACTAAACTGGTCAAACTAAGTGCAGAATCAAGCTTTAGGATGTTCTAAGCGTACAAAACAATTGCCGATTTGACCGAATGAACGCAACTCTTCTCAAACGAAATGGAACAAAAGAATAGGCTGTATACAATTGCGCCAGGACGCACAGATATTTTCAGGTGACACGTCACTATTTTGCCCGCCAACCGGTCAAAGCTCGAGGGATTTTTTTTCCATTACTCGCCCCATTGAAAGAACACAGCACGCTGAACACACAGAAACTGTTCCCAGATCCGTAGCTGGTTGGGAAGGGTGGGGGCGATGACGTCAAAGTTGGGGTAACTTTCATGATGAGAGAGAGAGTTTGGGAGAATGGCTGCCCTGTGAGTTCTGCTTTACATACAGACATAATTCAAACGGTTTTAGAAGCTTTAGAGTGTTTTCTATTCAATAATAATTATTATATGCATATATTAGCAATTTTGGACAGATATTTTTTCTGTTTACTATGGGCACGCAATTCCTCCAAAGGGGGCAGTATTGTGCATAGCCTTAATTAAACCATCTATATGCTCTAAATTTGCCCACACAACTGATATCTATTGCAAAAGATGATGCCGGTGTTACTTTAGTCAGAGATCTGTAAATAATGACGAGATGCTCATGTCTCCGCCCTAACAATGGGAGTCGTCCCAAAAGCAGTAAAACATACGACAAGCTTCGGTCTGCATATTAAACACGTTTGGCTTATGTTGGCGGGAGTGAGCCATCTCGCTTGGTCTCTTCCTCTTTGCCTTAGTCCTGCTTGCAACCAAGGTATTTCAAGATATGTTCGCCCTCTGGTTGGTAATGTCATCTGAACAATTAAGTCCTTTTTGAACAGACTAAGGGCGATTTATCTATTTTACAAGCATTCTGTACAATAGAATTAAAGTATTTCCTTGTTTGACACGGCAAATCTACTGTGGCACTTTACCCCACACAATATATGAAAGGAAACTAACTTTGATGTACTGTTATTTTATTTGTTTACTATTTATGTTATGACCATACCAGACACTTTGGATATCTTATCAAGAAACATAAGAAATGACCCTGCACTGGCCATATTTGAAATGTCTAACTACTATCAAGTCAATCTGGAGATTGCATTTTTTTGTGCCATAAGGGGTTGGGTCGGAATTGAACCCACGCCAACATGGCCTTTATGTGCACGCTGAAGGCAGTGGCCCTAACTGCTAGACCACCCCAGGCCACAGACAGGACTGGAAAGGAATCCCTTATCAGTGGTTGCAGTTGGGCAATTCCACTCTAACAAAATTATGCTGAGACTTTTCTGAGCATCACTCTGTTACTGTGCAATTGCCCAGTTGTGTAGTTGTCTTAACATTTAAGTGACTGAGAACATGACACACATTACATTTCCTATAGTGCTTTACACAAGCTCAGTAGCGACTCCCTCAATGTCGCTTCATCAAGGTTTTTTATCCCCAGCATGAACTGGAATACTCCTCCATGGCCATATTGGACATAACGTTTCTCGAAGGAGTGCTGATCTAGGATCCGTTTTTCCTTTTAAATCATAATGAATAAGAGGTGGGACCTGATCCTAGATTGCACTCCCAGCTCTTTTAATCACTTCCCTAAATCTTCAACGTATTGCCCTCTGCTAACTAAGTAACAGCAAAACGAAAGAGAGAAAATATGTGTTGACCTCATTTCTGAGCACTTTGGAGATATTCACCTACACCAATGGCTGTATGTATCAGTGTATCAAGTATGAGTGCAGATTTAGGATCATGTCTCCTCTGTCCTTATCTCATTCATTGTCATCTAAACAGAAAAACTGATCCTAAACCAGCACTCCTACTCTGAGACGCTTTATGAGTACTGTCCTCAGATCCCTGTGTTCAGTCAGTGTTCAGTCAGGGGGTTAACGATTAAACGTTAGGGTGCTGTTTTTTCCTTCTCATATCTTCTTTTGTTCTTTTCATACTCTCCCCTGTTTCTCTATGCGTGCGTCAAGCCTTAGCGCACCCCTCCTCTCCTCTATCCTTTCCCCAACGATTACGACTCCTAGTCAACTTCCTGCATTTGAAGATATTTCATTTCAGTGCTGCTGCTGCTGTTGCAGCGTTGCTGGGGGAATTTCCGGCTTGCCTCTTGCCTCATTGAAGAGTCAATGAGAGAGTGTAGACAGAGAGATGGAGAGCGAAAAGAGAGAGGGGGAGCGATTGAGTAAAAGGATGAGGGAGAGAGAGAAAGAGAGGTTGAGCAAGCTAGAAAGAGGGGGAGAAAGGAATAGGGAGTAGAGAAAGGAAGAGAGATTGAGAGAGAAACAGAGTAGAGCGAGAGGGGGAAGGAAGGAAGAGAGAGGGAGAAGGAGAAGGAGAAGGAGAGATGGGCTAGCTAGAAAGAGGGAGAGGGACAGGAATAGAGAGGAGAGAAAGGAGAGACAGGGGGAAGGAAAGAAGAGAGATGGAGAAAGAGAGACGGGGAAGGAGAATTAGAGAGAAAAAGACAGAGAGAGTAAGGGCTCTATTTTCAGCTGGAGATAAGGAGGCTCAAGTGTCAAATGCATGTTAGTTTGCAATTTCGTCATGTAAAAACTGCCGCACTGGCATTTTCCAGCTCTTACGCCAGGTTCGGTAATTTACCTGTCTAACATCACCTGGTTTGCATTGAGGTGGTAGGGGTAGAAATATTTGAGATGTGTACAAAACGTGCACCAATATGACAATTTTAGTGAGCGCATCTAGGGATATTTAAGACCGACCAAAAGCTGGTCTTAGTGGTAACGCAATTGGTTATGGCATTTATTTTTTCCAGTCGAGGATCACCAAGGTTTTATTTAAAATAACATGAGCAGCAAAACAGACTTTCCCGTTTTTATTTATATTGGACATTATTTTTTGTCCAGCTTCTGTGAAACATTTGGGCTCATTATGTCTGATGCCCATTGCATGAAAGGTATCAGTGATTGTAGGAAGCCTGTTCAGGAACATAACGTTATTTAAAAAAATCAGCTTATTGTAAATATATATTTGTATTATTATGCATCCTCCACAATACTTTTCCTCTGTTGGACCTAACTGTTAAATTACAGACATTCCGATCGCTGTCAATGGTGCCGAATATACTTGTTGGGTATATTTGCTTGTTTCTTTGTGTACCTTTCACATGGCATAGTCACTACTGGCCATATCAATGGTAAACTATAGCTATATACATTGCATTCGGAAAGTATTCAGAATCCAGTATCCTTCCCTTTTTCCACATTTTGTTACGTTACAGCCTTATTCTAAAATGTATTAAATACATGTTATTCCTCATCAATCTACATACAATACCCCATAATTGTCACGATTTACTAGGAGTGGTGGGTGGAATCAGGCGCAGAGAGCAGGGTTCAGTAGATTGTCAATTTATTCTCCGACGCACAAAAACGGTCATGCCAACACACAGGGTGCATACAATTGACCAGCCCAAACACAGGACCAAAATAGTTCGGAGAATAAACACACGAAAACCACCATACAACAGAGTAACAAAAAACAATCCCGCACAAAACAAGGGCGGGACAACCTACTATATATAAGGACGGACGCTAATTAAACTAAAATACACACAGGTGAAACTAATAAGACAAAACCAACAGCCAAACGAAAAAGGGATCGGTAGTGGCTAGTAGGACGGTGACGATGACCGTCGAGCACCGCCCGAACAGGCAGGGGAGCCAACTTCGGCGGAAGTCGTGACAATAATGACAAAGCAAAAACCGTTTTTTAGACATTTTGGCAAATTTATTGAAAATGAAAACATAAATACCTTATTTACATAATTATTCAGACCCTTTGCTATGAGACTCTAAATTGAGCTCAGGTGCATCCTGTTTCCATTGATCATCCTTGAGATGTTTCTACAACTTGATTGGAGTCCATGTGTGGTAAATTCAATTGATTGGACATGATTTGGAAAAGCACACACCTGTTCATATAAGGTCTCACTGTTGACAGTGCATGACAGAGCAAAAGCTAAGACATGAGGTCAAAGGAAATGGCCGTAGAGCTCCGAGACAGGATTATGTCGACCCACACATCTGGTGAAGGGTACCAACAACATTTCTGCAGTGCTTTTGTCAGTGAGGTGACCAAGAACCCGATGGTCACTCTGACAGACCTCCAGAGTTCCTCTGTGGAGATGGGAGAACCTTCCAGAAGGACAACCATCTCTGCAGCACTCCACCAATCAGGCCTTTATGCTAGAGTGGCCAGATGGAAGCGACTCCTCAGTAAAAAGGCACATGACAGCCAACTCGGTGTTTGCCAAAAGGCACCTAAATAACTCTCAGACCATGAATAACAAGATTCTCTGTTCTGATGAAACCAAGATTGAACTCTGTCCTGAATTTCAAGTGTCACGTCTGGAGGAAACCTGTCACCATTTGTTACGAATCCCTTTTGGCCCGACAGTCTAGGGGGGATGGTAATGAGACTCGTAACATAACTCATGCAAATTATTATTGTGACAAAGGAAAAGTGTGAACGAAATAAGCACGACAACTGAAATCTACCGTCAAACTCTAGGTTTATTTATAAACACACGGTAATGGGGGGGAGCAGGAAAAGGGGCTGGGCTGGACCCAAGGAAAGAAACAATAAGTATTCAAAAACACCCCTAAGCTAGACTAGCCTACTTTAACAACAGCTAACTAACTAACCAAAAATACAGTGGGTGGTCCGCCCAGTTCTAACTAGTGTATTTAACAAAGTTCACCTACGGGTAGTGTATGCCCATGGGCGACTTGTCTTGGTTTCCCCCTTTTCCACCAGCAATCAAACACAAACACCATAACCAAAAACAATACTCACAGGTGATGACAAAGTGCTATGAGGTGCTTAAACAAAAGAGAGGTTACGACACAAAGCGAGAGTGAAACACAGAGACCTACAGACATGGCATTTACAGAGAGATTGAGCTCAGCTGAGCTGGGCTGGGCTGTAGAACAAACAAATGATGGGGTTTTTAAACCATGGGGAAGGAACTGTGATAGGTTTAGGAAATATGAGGAGGTGTGTCTTCTGATTGATGATTGATTGTTGACTGATTGGGGAGTGATGAAGGAGAGAAAAGAAACACACACAGGATACACACACACACAGGATAACTGTATCCGTAACACCATTCCTACGGTGAAGTATGGAGGTGGCAGCATCATGCTGTTGAGATGTTTTTCAACAGCAGCGACTAGGAGACTAGTCAGGATTGAGGGAAAGATGATCAGAGAGATCCTTGATGAAAACCTGCTCCAGAGTGCTCAGGACTCAGACTGGGGTGAAGGTTCACCTTCCAATAGGACAACGACCCTAATCACACAACCAAAACAACACAGGAGTGGTTTCGGGACAAGTCTCTGAATGTCCTTTAGTGGCCCGGACTTGAACCCAATTGAACATCTCTGGAGAGACCTGAAAGTAGCTGTGCAGAGAAGAATGTAAAAAAAACTCCCCAAATACAGGTGTGCCAAGCTTGTATCATCATACCCAAGAAGACTCAAGACTATAATCCCTGCCAAAGTTGCTTAAAAAAATACTTACTAAAGGGCCTGAATACTTATGTAGATGTGATATTTCATTTGTAATTTTTTTAAATAAATGTGCAAACATTTCTAAAAACCTGTTTTTGCTTTGTCATTATGGGGTGTAGATTGATTAGGGCAAAAAACAACTTAATACATTTTAGAATAAGGCTGTAACGTAACAAAATGTGGAAAAAGTCAAGGGGTCTGAATACTTTCCGAATGCACTGTATACACTGAGTAATACAAAACATTAGAAATACACTGCTCTTTCCATTACATTGACTGACCAGATGCATCCAGGATAAAGCTATTGATGTCACTTCTTAAATCCACTTCAATCAGTGTAGATGAATAGGGGGAGACAGGTTAAAGAATGATATGTAAGTCTTGAGACAATTAAGACATGTATTGTGTACGTCTGCCATTCAGAGGGCAAGACATACATTTTAAGTGCCTTTGAAAAGGGTAGGTATTAGGTGCCAGGCGCACAGGTTTGAGTGTGTCAGAACTGCTACACTGCTGGGGTTCTCATATTCAATACTTCTCCATGGGTATCAAGAATGGTCCACCACCCAAAGGACATCCAGCTAACTTGATACAGCTGTGGGAAGCGTTGGATTCAACATTGACCAGCATCACTGTGGAGCGCTTTTGTCACCTTGTAGAGTCCATGCCCCGACAAATTGAGGCTGTTCAGAGGGCAAAAGGGGGTGCATCTTAAATTAGGATGGTGTTCCTAATGTTTTGTGCACTTAGTGTATTTGGCAGCAGTATAACGGTGAGTGGACATTCCCCTATTCTCTTTACATTGGACATTTTTCCAGCTCCTGTGAAAAGTTTGGATGTGCGTAACATCCTAATCTTCATTATCTTAGGCCTAATATTATTTGCCAATGGGGAGCAAGTATGGTGCCTGTAACTGTATTTAGACATAGCCTAAGTTGTTTACTTTTATTAGAACTTTTTAGGTGTTATCAATATTGAATTGAATCTTTCTTATTGACAACGTTTGGCATGTTCATGGCTCAGAATGTATGCATTTCATAGTAGGCCTATATCAGAGTGAATGCTATGTTGATAATATATTTTCATATTGAAGCCATGCAATTACTTGTTCAAAAACATATTTAACATTTTTAGCAAATATGGGATAGGCCTACATTTTGTCATATGTTTCTGTCAGCTATTTGGGCTCCCAAGTTGTACAGTGGTCTAAGGCACTGAATCTCAGTGCTAGAGGAGTCACTATAGACATTGGTTCAATCCCAGGCTGTATCACAACCGGCCATGATCGGGAGTCCTATAGGGCGGTGTATAATTGACCCAGCGTTGTCCGGGTTAGGCCAGGGTAGGCATTCATTGTAAATAAGAATTTGTTCTTAACTGACTTACCTAGTTAAATAAAGGTTGAATAAAAAAAGTATCTATATATTCGAATTGGAGGAGTTGATGACAACACACGTTTTGACTTGTTCATTCAGCAAAACCCAGCCCTTTTTTCGCCAGCTACTGTGACAATAATTCTGGTTGTGACAATAGCTAAACTATTTCTGACACACCCCCAAACTTATGGTTCTAACAGCAGCACTTAGATTTTTCATTGTGTTAGATTTGTTAGAATTGAACCCTGAGAGTCTTTCCTCCCTCTGTATGAGAGAGGCAGCTATTTGATGGCCTCTATGTTGACCTTCCTCTTCCTAAGCACTGTGACTCAGCAGCTTTTGACTGGATTAGCTCTCTCTCTCTCTCAATTCAATTTAAATTTAAGGTTTTTATTGGCATGGGAAACATATGTTTACATTGCCAAAGCAAGTGAAATAGATAATTAGCTAAATTGAAATTAACAATACAAAATTAACAGTAAACATTACTCTTACAAGGAGGGCCTGTTGTCCGGACCTCTGGCAGTCTCTATAGGGGTGCCACAGGGTTCAATTCTCAGGCAGACTCTTTTCTCTGCATATATCAATGATGTCGCTCTTGCTGCTGGTGATTCTCTGATCCACCTCTACACAGACAACAACATTCTGTATACATCTGGCCGTTCTTTGGACCCTGTGCTAACAATTCTCCAAATGAGCTTCAATGCCCTACAACACTCCCTCCGTGGCCTCCGAACAGTTTTTAAATGCTAATAAAACTAAGTGCATGCTCTTCAACTGATTGCTGTCCGCACCCTCCCGCCAGACTAGCATCAGTACTCTCGACGGTTCTGACTTAGAATATGTGGACAACTACAAATACCTAGGTGTCTGTTTAGACTGGAAACTCTCCTTCCAGACTCACATTAAGCATCTCCAATCCAAAATTAAATCTAGAATTGGCTTCCTATTTCGCAACAAAGCCTCTTTCACTCATGCTGCCAAACATACCCTTGTAAAACTGACTATCCTACCAATCCTTGACTTCGGCGATGCCATTTACAAAATAGCCTCCAACACTCTTCTCAGCAAACTGGATGTAGTATATCACAGTACCATCCGTTCACCAAGCCCCATATACTACCCAGCACTGCGACCTGTATGCTCTCGTTGGCTTTCCCTCACTTCATATTCGTCGCCAAACCCACTGGCTCCAGGTCATCTTTAAGTCTATGCTAGGTAAAGCCCCGCCTTATCTCAACTCACTGTCATCATAGCAACACCCAACTGTAGCACACGCTCCAGCAGGTCTATTTCACTAGTCATCCCCAAAGCCCACACCTCCTTTGGGTTGCCTTTCCTTCCAGTTCTCTGCTGCCAATGACTGGAATGTATTGCAAAAATCTCTGAATCTGGAGTCTTATATCTCCCTCTCTAACTTTAAGCATCAGCTGTCAGAGCAGCTTACACTGTGCCTGTACAGCCAATCTGTAAATAGCACACCCAACTACCTCATACTCATCCTCATATTGCACCCCAATATCTCTACTTGCACATCATCATCTGCACATCCATCCCTCCAGTGTTAATGCTAAATTGTAATTATTTCACCTCTATGGCCTATTTATTGCCTGACCTCACTACTCATCTACATTTGCACACGCTGTACAAAGATTTTTCAATTGTGTTATTGACTGTTGACTGTACAGGTACAGTGACTGTACTGTGTGTAACTGTGTTGCTGTTTTTGTCGCACTGCTTTGCTTTATCTTGGCCAGGTGGCAGTTGTAAATGAGAACTTGTTCTCAACTGGCCTACCTGGTTAATTAAAGGTGAAATACATGTTTTTATAAAAAATAAAAAAGTTCCAAAAGAATAAAGACATGTCATATGTCATAGTATGTCTGTAAACAGTGTTGTAATGATGTGCAAATAGTTAAAGTACTAAAGGGAAAATAAAAAAACATAATTATACTGTGGGTTGTATTGACAATGGTGTTTGTTCTTCACTGGTTGCCCTTTTCTTGTGGCAAAAGATCACAAATATTGTTGCTGTGATTGCACACTTTGTTATTTCAACAAATAGATATGGGAGTTTATCAAAATGTGATTTGTTTTTGAATTCTTTGTGGATGGGTGTAATCTGAGGGAAATGTGTGTCTCTAATATGGTCATACATTTGACAGGAGGTTAGGAAGTGCAGCTCAGTTTCCACCTCAATTTGTGGGCAGTGTGCACATAGCCTGTCTTGAGAGCCAGTTCTGCCATTCTCAATAGCAAGACTATGCTCACTTAGTCTGTACATGGTCTTAGATTTCCTTCATTTTGGGTCAGTCACGATCATCAGGTATTAGAATGTAACTGCTCTTGGATTTTGATAGTTAGTGGATATCGGCCTAATTCTGCTTTGCATGCATAATTTGGTGTTTTACGTTGTACACTGGGGACATTTTTGCAGAATTCTGCATGCAGAGTCTCAATTTGGTGTTTGTCCCATTTTGTGAATTCTTGGTTGGAGAGCAGACCCCAGACCTCCCAACCATCAAGGGCAATGGGTTCTCTAACTGATTCAAGTATTTTAGCTGGATCCTATTTGGTATGTCGAATTTTACGTTCCTTTTGATGGCATAGAAGGCCCTTCTTGCCTTGTCTGTCAGATCGTTCACAGCTTTGTGGAAGTTACCTGTGTCGCTGATGTTTAGGCCGAGGTATGTACAGTTTTTTGTGTGATGTAGGGCAACTATGTCTAGATGGAATTTGTATTCGTGGTTCTGGTAACTGGACCTTTTTTGGAACACCATTATTTTTGTCTTACTGAGATTTATTGTCTTGGCCCAGGTCTGACAGAATCTGTTCAGAAGATCTAGTTGCTGCTGTTGGCCCTCCTTGGTTGGGAAGAGAAGCACCAGATCATCAGCAAACTGTAGTACATTTGACAGATTCAATTAGGATGAGTCTGGGTGCTGCAGACATTTCTAGTGCCCTCACGAATTCGTTGATATATTTGTTAAAAGCAGACTCGTACATTTCCTCAGTGAAAACATTGTAATGAGCAATGGGAGACATATTGAGACAGCTGATATACACGTTTTATGAAGAAGACACTGTTCTCTATTCCATTGGCAGCAGTTTGACTGATCCAGCTTTTAACATCATTCAACAGAATCTGTATGATTTTAAGCTTGTTCTGAATTCCTCTAAAACATAATGCCTGGAATTTTTCAATACTAAATACTATGAAAACCATGTAAGTACTACCTTAGAAGGGCATTCTATAGACCAAGTCAAAACATACTAATATCTGGGAGTTTGGGTGGCTGAGAAGTTGAGCTTCACCACCCATGTAGAGAACCTTTTCAGGAAACTTAATCTGCGTATTGGGTTTTATTACCGGCACCAAACTTGTTTTGCCTTTGCTGCCAGAAAATAGGTCATTCGTTTTACTTTTCTCTCTTTATTGGACAATGGTGATTTTATGTGCAACCATCGAGCTCATCCCTGAAGGCTCTTGACTCTGTGTATCATACAGCCCTTCACTGTGTCACCAATCAGAGACATCCAACTCACCATTGTGATCTCTACAGTGTTGTCAGGTGGACATCCCTAGAAACATGCAGACTCCAACACTGGTACATTATTATTTTTAAGCCCATTTGAGGGAAAACTGCCATTTTATTTATCCTCTCTTCTCGCTCAAATTTAAAACACATACAATCTCAGATCTCAATCTTGTTTTATGCTAACACTCCTGAAAATTAGAACCGCGCATGGAAAAACTCCTTTCATTACTCAGCCCATTGTAGTATCTTGAATAGACCAACATATAATTGGAGGACACAGGATGTAATCTTTACTTGTCATTTCTTAGCAACTGATTTACACCACTATCATGGAGACCATACTCAACTAACCATATCGCTCACAGAACAGTTACCAAGCTAGGACTGGTGATAGCGCCGCCTATTGGTGAGATGAGCCAGCATCATTTATCACTTTATAACACCAACGGTCTTGGGATTCCTTTCAATCCAAACTAAAACTCCAGGACATGGTGTCCCTGGAGAGTTCAAAGGTCAAATAGACGAAATGTAGTTGTTACCCAATGTCACTAGTTTGCATTGTCTTATGTAAAGAAGCATGTTGTTAAACTTCACACACACCACACACACATCCACTGTTTGTTTGCTGTTGTATTTGTGCTGTAGCCAGTGTCTTCTGTCTGTGTTGTCCGTTTTATCTTACCCCCGTCCCCACAGGAGACCTTTTGCCTCTTGCCAGGCCATCATTGTAAATACAAATGTGTTATTTAATCGACTTGCCTGGTTAAATAAAGGTTAAACAAAAAATATATACCACACAGTCAGGGTGTTCCTCCTTCCTCCGTCAGATCGATGAGCATGCAGGGATGTAAGGCCTACAGTCGGTGTTCTCGTCTTCACCCTGGGCATTTCCACCACAGCCTGGTGATAATCATAATCATCGTTTTGCTTCAGAAATAGAACTAGGAAGAGGTCCTACAAACATGAGAGCTTTATCTTCAGTGAAGTGAGGATAATTGCTAAATGTTTCTTGGCTGCTCTGCCTGACTCCCATGGCTTCTGGTTTTGGCAGGGTTGGAAGTAAAAGGGGTACCCGTGGAGGGCTGGCCATGCCCAACACAAATCAGGACACTCCCATAGGCATTAGACATATGGGTGAAGGGTGGGCCAAACCAGTATTTTTGTCCAGAGCCCCCCAATGGTGGCTGTATAATTCAAACTTTTGAGGTTTCCAAAGAAAAATCTTCAGAGGTTGCAGCACCAAGCCTCCGATAAAGAGCTCTCTTCGTTATCATACCCAAGGTCCCCCAAGGGGAATGTATATTTACTCACAGCTTTCATACCCGTTTCGAGGACTTTCATTTCATTTGGAGCCTTGGTGTAATTTACTTTGAAACCAATACAGTAATCCATTTAACTTGGTCTCTTTTATGGACATAATCAATACTCACTTATGAGTCCAAAAGGAGAGTCTTGGGAGTGGATGTGGTACTCAGTGAGGCTGTCTAACATTATGTCTCTACCCTTTTTCCTTCCAGCTTTTATGGCATAACACTGAAACCACACTGGTCATGTTGCGTGCGCGAGCATTGCAAAATAAATGCAAACATTTCACCCAGACTGCTTGAGCGTGTGAACGAGTGTCTGCGTAGCCAAGCGTTAAAATAGAGCTTGATTCTACTTGACATTCTCAATGTGGAGCAGCCTTCTGCAAGTCCCGCCTCTCCCATCTCCTCATTGGTTCTCACAACGAACATACTCTCTGTAAACAAAACCAATGTGGGTGCTTGAAAGATGGACAGGGAGAGATTTAAAGTAGAAAAGTGCACCCTTTTATGACCCGGCTTAAAAATTCTACAAGGATCCGGCGAAAAATGTAAGGACCATGTTCATTTCAGGTAAAGTAAAACCAGTTAGCTAGCTAAATGTGAATGTCATGTGTGCTGTATACCTCTTTTTCCTTTTACAGAAATCCTCTATAGCCAAAAGAGTCATGAGTCATGGTGTCAAATTACAATGCTGTATTTAAATTGTTTACATTTCATGGGTAGATTTTTTGTTGGTGGAATGGTAGTTGCAAATTGTATGAATGAATACAAATAAAAGAAGTGTAGCTCATAGAAAGTTGGTTATATTCTTAAGGATCCGCCCCTTTTTTCATTTTTCACCTAAAATAACATACCCAAATCTAACTGCCTGTAGCTCAGGCCCTGAAGCAAGGATATGCATATTATTGGTACCGTTTGAAAGGAAACACTTTGAAGTTCATGGAAAAGTGAAAGGAATGTAGGAGAATATAACACAATAAATCTGGTAAAAGATAATACAAAGAAAAAAACAGCCGTTCATTTGGATTTTTTTGTACCATCATCTTTGAAATGCAAGAGAAAGGCCATAATGTATTATTCCAGCTCAGGTGCAATTAAGATTTTAGATGGTTTTCTAGATGGCAGCAGAGTATGTGCAAAATTTTAGACTGATCCAATGAACCATTGGATTTCCGTTCAAAATGTTGTATCAAGACTGCCCAAATGTGCCTAATTTGTTTATTAATAACTTTTTATGTTCAAAATTGTGCACTCTCCTCAAACAATAGCATGGTATTCTTTCACTGTAATAGCTACTGTAAATTGGCCAGTGCCTTTAGATTAACAAGAATGTTTAGCTTTCTGCCAATATCAGATATGTCTATATCCTGGTAAATGTTCTTGTTACTAACAACCTCATGCTAATCACATTAGCCTACATTAGCTCAACCATCCTGTGGACGGGACACCAATCTGAATAAGTTTTTTTTAAAGTATAGGCTAAACAAAGTTTTCAGTTACTAAACTGTGACTCCCACGGTAGGAGAAAGTAGAGTCTTTTCCAAACAGAATGACTAGAATGGCATTCTATTTCTAGTGTGATGGTTCAGACTGGACACACACAGCACAGGCACAAACACACCCTGTGCATCTAAGTGGGCCTAGCTCAAACCACTCTGTCCTGGAAGGCAATTCTGCCTGCCACAGAGGTGAAATACATTGTCAAATTTTCCCTGACCGAGACTGCCTCTTGACCTGCTCTGTTGGCCGAGATGGAAATGCCTCTCATCCCTTGCCTCATCCCTTCCCCACTCTGCTGTAGCCAACACAAGGCCTTGTGTGGAATTTATGGAGGATGCACATTGCAACCACTAAGGTATCAACATTGCTTGGCAGTAGGTTGATAGGTTGATATTCTTGTTGAGGATCCTCCATCTGGCCACAAGGATCCCAAATGCCTTCACCACTCTCATTCGAGCTTGACAGAGATTATAACTGAATATGTCTTTCATGTAGTTGATGTTGTGCCTGGCATATGGTCTCATGTAGGGCTTTAGTAGGATGGCAGCATCCCACCATTGTGTATGGCGTCTCTCCCAACTCTTCACAACCTGGCAGACAGGCATCTTGGGTTACCTACATGATTTTTACTCCCTTCCAAGTATTTCCAAATCCCCAACTTGAATAGCTGGGAAGTGGTAGTTGGCATCCACGAGGTGAGTAGCACAATTAAGAACGTTGCTTTATAGTTAGAGAAACAGCACCCTAAGTTTGATGGTCTTGTGATCATATTATTTTTTTCCGGCAACCAATCCCAAGTCCCATTTTTCCTTAAACACTTGTGCAATTTGTCTCCAAGTTTCCTCAGTGGATTGTGGAAGATAGGACCTCAGCATCTTCCTTTATATACTCACAGTTCTCCATAATGCACTGTGATACTGTCTTGAATCCAAGACGTTATGTGAAGGCCATGCTGCAAATAGAGTTTCCATATGTCAAGTACCTGGTAATGACAAAATACATGTTTTGTTATTGGTTAACAATTACAGATATTGAATTGTGCAAAACCAGATGGATGTCCCTCCGTTAAACTTTCATAAGGCAGTTCTGAAAGACCCAACCCAATGTTTCTGGGAGAGCCAATCAGAAAGAACAGTATAATATAATACAGTATATACATATGAGATGAGTAAAGCAGAAATAGGTAAACATTATTAAAGTGACTAGTGTTCCATTATTAACATACATAATGATTAACAAAAACTTGGCTATATTTTTTTCCTTTATTTAACTAGGCAAGTTAGTTAAGAACAAATTAAATTAACCACTAGGCTACCTGCCGCCCGAGCTGAGAGGGTACAAATTTATATACATGCTGTAAGAGTGCAGAGTTGATGTGCAGGGGTACGAGGTAATTGAGATAGATATGTACATATAACTAGGAGTAAAGTCACAGGATAGATAATAAAAGCAGCAGTGTCAACACCAAAAAAAGGTTGTGTAATAAGGGCCAATGCAGATAGCCTGGGTAGCTAATTGGTTAACTATTTATCAGTTATGGTTTGGGGGTAGAAGCTGTTCAGGTACCTGTTGGTTTCAAACTTGGTGCATCGGTACCGCTTGCTGTGCGGGAGCAGAGACAACAGTTTCGACTTGAGTGGCTGGAGTCATTGACCATTTTTAGGGCCTTCCTCTGCCACCATAGGTCCTGGTTGGCAGGGATGTTCTGTGGCTGTACGCACTACCCTCAGTAGCCCCTTGCGGTCAGTTACCAAGCAGTTGCTATATCAAGCAATGATGCGGCCAGTCAATAACGTTTTGAGGATCTGAGGGCCCATGCCAAATATTTTCAGTCTCCTCAAGGTGAAGAGGCATTGTCGTGCCCCCTTCACAACTGTGTTGGTGTGTGTGAACCATGATGTATCCTTAGTGATATTGACACCAAGGAACTTTAAGCTCTCGACCCGCTTCACTACAGCCCAGTAGATGTGAATCGGGGCAGACTCTGCCCTCTGTTTCCTTTAGTCCACGATCAGCTCCTTGGTCTTGCTGACGTTGAGGTAGAGGTTGTTGTCCTGGAACCACACTGCCAGGTCTCTGACCTCCTCCCTATAGGCTGTCTCATTGCTGTTGGTGATCAGGCCTACAAGCGTTGTCATCAGCAAATATAATAATTTATGTTGGAGTCGTGCACGACCACGCAGTCATGGACGAACAGAGAGTACAGGAGGGGAATAAGCACGCACCCCTGAGGGGCCTCTGTGTGGTGGATGTGTTGTTGCCCACCCTCAACACCTTCATCAGGAAGTCCAGGATCCAGTTGCATGAGTTCAGTCCCTTAGCTTAGTGATGAACTTGGAGGGCACTATGTTGTTGAACACTGAGCTGTAGTCAATGAACAGCATTCTCAGTGTTCCTCTTGTCCAGGTGGGAGAGGGCAGTGTGGAGTGTAATAGAGATTGCGTCATCTGTGGATCTGTTGGGGCGGCTGCGAATTAGAGTGGGTCCAGGGTGTATGGGATAATGGTGTTGTGAACCATGACCACCCTTTCAAAGCATTTCATGGATGTGAGTGTTACGGGGTGATAGTCATTTATACAGGTTACCTTGGCATTCTTGGGAATAGGGACAATGGTGGTCTGCTTGAAACAGGTAGGTAGGTATTACAGAATAGGTCAGGGAGAGTTTGAAAATGTCAGTGAAGGCACTTGCGCTGAGTACACATCCTGTCAATCTTTTTAGCCCTGCGGTATTGTGAATGTTAACCTGTTTAAAGGTCTTACTCACATCAGCTATGGAGAGTGTGATCACACAGTTGTCTGGGACAGCTGCTGCTGTCATGCACGGTTCAGTGTTGCTTGTCTCAACTCAAGCACGCAAGGCATTACATTTGACATTTTAATCATTAGCAGACAGGTTCAGTGCCTTGCTCAAGGGCATATCGACAGATTTTCACCTAGACAGCTAGGGGACTCAAACCAGAGACCTGTTGGTTACTGGCTCAACACTCTCAACCACTAATCTACCTGCCCCCATTAACCTCCTGAAGCTAGGGGGCATTATTTTTATGTTTGGAAAAATAAAGTTCCCAAAGTAAACAGCCTATTTCTCAGGACCAGATGCTAGAATATGCATGTAATTGACAGATTATGATAGAAAACACTCTAAAGTTTCCAAAATTGTCAAAATATTATCTGTGAGTATAACAGAACTGATATTACAGCGAAACTGAGAATAATCAAACCAGGAAGTGGCTTCTATTTTGAAAACTCCATGTTCCATAGCCTCCCATTGCTCCATTTAAAGGGATATCAACCAGATTCCTTTCACTATCGCTTCCTCAAGGTGTCAACAGTCTTCAGAAATAGTTTCAGGCTTTTATTTTGAAAAATGAGCCAGAAGGACAACATCGCGTCAAGTGGTCACGTGAGTTTTGCATGCGGAACAGAGTTTGGATAGATATTGCTTTCCCTCACCTACTGTGAAAGACATTTGCGGTTGATATATTATCGATTATATATTTTAAAAACAACCTGGGGATTGATTATAAAAAATGTTTGACATGTTTCTGTGGACATTACGGATATTATTTGGAATTTGTCTGCGTTGTTGTGACCGCTCTTTCCTGTGGATTTCTGAACATAATGCGCAAACAAACAGAGGTATTTTGGATATAAAAATAATCTTTATGGAACAAAGGGAACATTTGTTGTGTAACTGGGAGTCTCGTGAGTGAAAACATCCGAAGATCATCAAAGGTAAACGAGTGTCGATTGCGACGAGCAATCCCATATCCAGGAGCGTAATTATAGCCTCAAGCTCATTACCATAACGCAACGTTAACTATTCATGAAAATCGCAAATTAAATGAAATAAATATATTGGCTCAAATGCTTAGCCTTTTGTTAACAACACTGTCATCTCAGATTTTCCAAATATGCTTTTCAACCATAGCTACACAAGCATTTGTGTAAGAGTATTGATAGCTAGCATAGCATTAAGCCTAGCATTCAGCAGGCAACATTTTCACAAAAACAAGAAAAGCATTCGAATAAAATCATTTACCTTTGAAGAACTTCTCATGTTTTCTATGAGGAGACTCTCAGTTAGATAGCAAATGTTCAGTTTTTTCCATAATATTATTTGTGAAGGAGAAATCGCTCCATTTTGTTCATCACGTTTGGCTAAGAAAACAAAACAAAAATTCAGTCATTACAACGCAAAACTTTTTTCCAAATTAACTCCATAATATTGACAGAAACATGGCAAACGTTGTTTAGAATCAATCCTCAATGTGTTTTTCACATATCAATCGATGATAAATCATTCGTGGCAGTTGACTTTCTCTTCTGAACCAAATGGAAACGTGCATGCAGCTGGAGATTACGCAATAATTTCGACGGAGGACATCAGGCGGACACCTGGTAAATGTAGTCTCTTATGGTCAATCTTCCAATGGTACTGTATGCCTACAAATACGTCACAATGCTGCAGACACCTTGGGGAAACGACAGAAAGTGTAGGCTCATTCCTGGCGCATTCACAGCCATATAAGGAGACATTGGAACACAGCGCATTCAAACTCTGGGGCATTTTCTGTTTGAAATTTCATCTTGGTTTCGCCTGTAGCATTAGTTCTGGGGCACTCACAGATAATATCTTTGCAGTTTTGCAGAGTGTTTTCTTTTCAAAGCTGTCAATTATATGCATAGTCGAGCATCTTTTCGTGACAAAATATCTTGTTTAATACGGGAACGTTTTTCATCCAAAAATGAAATACTGCCCCCAGAGTTTCAAGAAGTTAATTTGATTGCTTTTCTGATTTTCGTGACCAAGCTACCTGATGCTAAGTGTACTTAATGTTTTGTCATGCGATCGATAAACTTACACAAAAGCTTGGATTGCTTTCGCTGTAAAGCATAATTTCAAAATCTGAGAAGACAGGTGGATTAACAAAAGGCTAAACTGTGTTTTGCAATATTGCACTTGTGATTTCATGAAAATGAATACTTTTTGTAATATTATTTGACTGAGGCGCTATGCTATACAGCGGTTGCTGATGACAATTATCCTGCTTAAGGGATGGGTAGCATCAAGAAGTTAAGCTCGTCTGGTAAGCTTGCATCACTGGGCAACCTGCTACATCCAACGAGCATCAGTGCCTGTGTAGTAGGATTCGATCGTATTCGTGTATTGACACTTTGCTTGTTAGATGGCCCGTCAGAGGTCATTGCAGGATTTCTTAAAAGTGTTTGGATTAGTGTCCCACTCCTTAAAAGTAGCAGCTCTAGCCTTTATCTCAGTGCGGATGTTGCCTGTAATCCATGGCTTCTGGATGTGATATGTACGGTCACTTTGGGGACAGCATCGTCAATGCACTTAATAATGAAGCCGGTGACTGGTGTGGTAAACCCATCAATACCATCGAATGAATCCCAGAAAAATATTCCAGTTTGTGCTAGCAAAACAGTCCTGTAGCTTAGCATCCGCCTCAACGGACCACTTCCGTATTGAGCACCTCACTGGTACTTTCTGTTTGAGTTTTTGCTTGTAAGCAGGAATCAGGAGGATATAGTTATGGTTAGATTTGACAAATGGAGGGCCAGGGAGAGCCTTTTATGCGCTTCTATGTGTAGAGTAGAGGTGATCTAGAGTTTTGAGGCCTCTTGTTGCACAGGTGTCTAGTGTCCCTGCATTAAAATCACTGGCCACTAGGAGCGCTGCCTCTGCACAAGCAATTTCTTGTTTGCTTATGTCCCTATTAATCTCGTTGAGTGTGGTCTTAGTGCCAGCATCGGCTTGTGGTGGTAAATACAGCTACAAAAAAATATATAAATAAATAGCATGGTGTACAGCTTATCATGAGGTATTCTAACTCAGGTGAGAAGAACCTCGAGACTTCCTTAATATTTGAGATTGCACTTAACTATTGTTAACAAAGAAACACATGCCTCCCCCTTGAGGTTACCCGAGGCTGTCGTTCGGTCTTGCCGATGCATAAAAAAACAGCTACCTGTATATTATTTTTTTATTTATTTAACCTTTATTTAACTAGGCAAGTCAGGTAAGAACAAATTCTTATTTACAATGACAGCCTACCCTGACCAAACCCAGACGACGCTGGGCCAATTGTGCACCACCCTATGGGACTCCCGATGACAGACGCTTGTGATACCACCCAGGATCAAACCAGGGTCTGTAATGACACCTTTAACACTGAGAATCAGTGTCTTAAACCACTCAGGAGAACAAATAGTAGAAGTAGAAATCTTCATCCAAATCATGGTTTGTGATTGCTGTTCTTATCTCCAGGAGCTGTTTTCAGTCATAGGAAACAGTGGCGGAAACATCATGTACACTTTTTTTTAAGATCACCTAAAAACCACCGGAAACCTTAAAATGGCAACTATCCATTGCAGTGCCATTCCTTTCCACAAATCAGAGTTAATTTGAACAGGGCCCCTAAAGTAATATAATTGGTTCAGAGTTTCTTTTGACATTTCAACCTGCATGTCCAAATCATCGCTAGTGCGAGTAGACAAAAGTAAAGTGTGTACGTTATCGAACCAGTAGTGAACCCAAGCCACGAGGTCGAAAGAGTTGTCTCTGCAGCACGCAACCAATCAGGCTTTATGGTAGAGTGGCCAGACTGAAGAAACTCAGTAAAATTCACGACAGCCCGCTTGGAGTTTTCCAAAAGGCACCTAAAGGACTCTCAGACCATGAGAAACAAGACTCTCTGGTCTGATGAAACCAAGATTGAACTCTTTGGCCTGAATGCCAAGCTTCACTTCTGGAGGAAACCTGGCACCATCCCAACTGTGAAGCATGGTGGTAGCAGCATCATGCTATGGGATGTTTTTCAGCGGCAGAGACTGCAAGATTAATCAAGATCGAGTCAAAGATGAACGGAGCAAAGTACAGAGAGATCCTTGATGGAAACCTGCTCCAGAGCGCTCAGGACAGACTGGGGCGAAGGTTCACCTTCCAATAGGACCCTAAGCACACAGCCAAGACAATGCAGTGGTGGCTACGGGACAAGTCTCTGAATGTCCTTGACTGGCCCAGCCAGAGCCCAGAAATGCTCCCCATCCAATCTGGTAGAGCTTGAGAGGATCTGCAGAGAAGAATGGGAGAGACTCCCCAAATACAGGTGTGCCAAGCTTGTAGCGTTATACCCAAGAAGACTTGAGGTTGTAGTCGCTGCCCAAGGTGCTTGTCACGCCTTGGTCTTAGTATTTTGTGTTTTAGTTAATTAGTTGGTCAGGCCAGGGTGTGACATGGGTTTATTGTTTGTTGTAATTCTTAGTGGGGTTTTTTAGTTATTGGGATTGTGGCTGATTAGGGGTGTGTGTTGCATAGGTTTGGCTGCCTGAGGCGGTTCTCAATCAGAGTCAGGTGATTCTCGTTGTCTCTGATTGGGAACCGTATTTAGGTAGCCTGGGTTTCACTTTGTATTTCGTGGGTGATTGTTCCTGTCTCTGTGTAGTGTTCACCAGATAGGCTGTAATAGGTTTCACGTTCTGTTTTGTTGTTTTGTATTTATTAGTTATTTCATGTATAGTTCCGTTATTTGTTTCATTAATAAACATGAGTAACCAACACGCTGCATTTCGGTCCGACTTTCTTGCGACAAACGAAGAACGCCGTTACCGTGCTTCAGCAAAATATTGAGTAAAGGGTCTGAATACTTATGTCAATGTGATGTTTCAGTTTTTATTTTTAATAAATTAGCAACAATTTCAAAAATTATTTGCTTTGTCATTTAGAAAATAAACTATTTAATACATTTTCGAATAAGGCTGTAATGTAACAACGTGGACAAAGTCAAAGGGTCTGAATACTTTCAGAATGCACTGTTATCTATGTTTCAAACCATTAATCCGACATTGCTTTATAACCCAGTAGATTCCAATGCCTCTTTTCTCCTCTTCAAAATGCTTTTCTGCTTTGAAGCTCATTGAGCCATGCGCTGAAGTTCCCCTTTTGTGTCTTACCCAGCGCCAGCAGTCGCTCCAGGAACTGCCTCCTAGAACCAACCTCTCTGGTTATAATCAGCCTATATGGCATCGATATGAGTCAGAAACATTAGTTCCAGTGTCAAAATGTACTACAAAGTGTAAATATGATCATTTTGGTCATAAAGTCAGTCTCGTCCAAAACGAGATTTGGAAGTGAGTGCGTCACAATGCGTATGGATAGGTTGGGTATGGATTACTTACATGCTAACTTTTGCCAATGATGTCAGATTGCCCAAAGACAATATGGTGTGGCAATAGAAATGCCGGCAGGGTCACTGGCCTGCATCTATTCTGTACTTACAGTCACACTATTAGTTTAATCAATTATTTGGTGACATATATTTAATATAGTTTTATCTAAAAGGATAACCTTTTTAATGTTTCACTATTTTTTTTTTCATGAAATTTCACTGAGGAGGATGGTCATCCACTTTCTCCTCTGAGGAGCCTCCGCTGACACACACACACACACACACACACACACACACACACACACACACACACACACACACACACACACACACACACACACACACACACACACACACACACATTCTCTCTCTCTCTCTCTCTCTCTCTCTCTTTCTCTCACTCTCTCCCTGTCCTCTCCCCTGCAGCAGTGCAGCAGTAATCTTCTCCGTCTCTCCCTGTGCTCTGCTCTCAGTCAGAGTTGAGTGTTTGAAGCTCTGTTCAAAGCCAGCAGTGCTACTGAGCCCGCTGTGCTCCTTGGGCTTCCCTCTGCATATTTCCCCTGCCTACTCCTGGTTCACCCTGCCTCTCCCTGGCTCCCCCAGCCACAGAGCCGGGGCTCACCCAGGGCTCAGTGGAGGTTCACCCAGGGATCAGTGGGCTACCCTGGGAAAGAACACTGACAGGCGAAGAGGGCACCTGAGCTATCACTCTATTGCACTCATTGTAATGAATTAACTGAAGGGTCTAGTTGTAACGGCTTTCGTCTGGTGAAGGAGAAGCGGACCAAAATACTGCGTGGTGGTTATTCATGTTCTTTATTAAAAAGGAACTAGACATGAAATAACTAACAAAATAATGAAATAACGAAAACCTAAACAGTCCTATCTGGTGTAGACACAGAGACAGGAACAATCACCAACAAAATACTCAAAGAATATGGCTGCCTAAATATGGTTCCCAATCAGAGACAACGATAAACACCTGCCTCTGATTGAGAACCACTCCAGACAGCCATAGACTATGCTAGACACCCCCAAGACAAAACACACCAAAATAAACCCATGTCACACCCCGGTCTGACCAAATAAATGCAGACAAACACAATATATTTCGACCAGGGCCCAAAGGTGCGGACTCCCGGGCGCACATCAAAACAATAGGGGAGGGTCCGGGTTGGCGTCTGTCCATGGTGGCGGCTCCAGCACGGGACGTGGACCCCACTCTATCAATGTCTTAGTCCCTCCTCCTCGCGTCCTAGGATAGGCCACCCTCGCCGTCGACCATGGCCTAGTAGTCCTCAGCCAGAACCCCACTGGACTGAGGGGCAGCTCGGGACTGAGGGGCAGCTCGGGACTGAGGGGCAGCTCGGGACTGAGGGGAAGCTCAGCACTGAGAGGAAGCCCAGCACTGAGAGGAAGCCCAGCACTGAGAGGAAGCTCAGGCAGGTAGTTGGATCCGGCAGATCCTGGCTGGCTGGCGGTTCTGGCAGATCCTGGCGACTGGCGGATCTGGAAGAGTCTGGCTGACTGGCGGATCTGGAAGAGTCTGGCAGATCTGGAAGTGTCTGACTGACTGGCAGATCTGGAAGAGTCTGGCAGACTGGCAGATCTGGAAGAGTCTGGCAGACTGGCGGATCTGGCTGCTCCATGCAGACTGGCAGCTCTGGCTGCTCCATGCAGACTGGCAGCTCTGGCTGCTCCTTGCAGACTGGCAGCTCCTTGCAGACTGGCAGCTCCTTGCAGACTGGCAGCTCCTTGCACACTGACAGCTCCTTGCAGACTGGCAGCTCTGGCTGCTCCATGCAGACTGGCAGCTCTGGCTGCTCCTTGCAGACTGGCAGCTCCTTGCAGACTGGCAGCTCCTTGCAGACTGGCAGCTCCTTGCACACTGACAGCTCCTTGCAGACTGACAGCTCTGGCTGCTCCATGCAGACTGGCAGCTCTGCTGCTCCATGCAGACTGGCAGCTCTTTGCAGACCGGCAGCTCTGGCTGCGCTGAACAGGCAGGAGACTCCAGCAGCGCTGTAGAGGAGGAAGGCTCTGGCAGCGCCGAACAGGCGGGAGACTCCGGCAGCGCAGGAGAGGAGGAAGGCTCGGGCAGCGCCGAACAGGCGGGAGACTCCGGCAGCGCAGGAGAGGAGGAAGGCTCGGGCAGCGCCGAACAGGCGGGAGACTCCGGCAGCGCAGGAGAGGAGGAAGGCTCGGGCAGCGCTGGAGAGGCAAGGCGCACTGTAGGCCTGATGCGTGGTGTTGGCACTGGTGGTACTGGGCCGAGGACACGCACAGGAAGCCCAATACATTTTTTGGGGCTGACTCTCGGGCATCCTTCCGCGCCGCTGTGCTTGCTTCGCCAACCTCATTCTCTCGTAACCTTCCGCACACTGCTCCATCGAATCCCAGGTGGGCTCCGGCACTCTCCCTGGGTCGACCGCCCACCTGTCTATCTCCTCCCAAGTTGTGTAGTCCAGATTTTGTTGCTCCTGCTGCCGCTGTTGCTTCTCCTGCGGCTCCTGCCTGTTGACATGCCGCTTGGTCCTGTTGTAGTGGGTGATTCTGTAACGGCTTTCGTCTGGTGAAGGAGAAGCGGACCAAAATGCAGCGTGGTGGTTATTCATGTTATTTAATAAAAAGGAACTAGACATGAAATAACTAACAAAATAATGAAATAACGAAAACCTAAACAGTCCTATCTGGTGTAGACACAGAGACAGGAACAATCACCCATGAAATACTCAAAGAATATGGCTGCCTAAATATGGTTCCCAATCAGAGACAATGATAAACACCTGCCTCTGATTGAGAACCACTCCAGACAGCCATAGACTATGCTAGACACCCCCCAAGACAAAACACACCACAATAAACCCATGTCACACCCCGGCCTGACCAAATAACTGCAGACAAACACAATATATTTCGACCAGGGCGTGACACTAGTCTAGGTTAGACAGAGAGACATAGAGAGAAAGGTACGTGTGCATCTGTGTCTGTAACTATGCTTATTGGCAATTCCATGCCAGGAAGGCCCCAAAATATTTTTGGTATCTCAGATTGTTCTGGCAATCCTCATATATAAACTGCATTGGGAGGATTTTTCTATCTATTTTTTAATCATGACGAAAGTGTCCATTTAGGCCCTTTTTTGTTTGTTGACCTATACACAGAGTATACCAAACTTTAGGAACAAATTCCTAATATTGAGTTTCAATATTTGAAAAACCCAGCAGCGTTGCAGTTCTTGACACAAACCGGTGCGCCTGGCACATACTGCCATACCCTGTTCGAAGGCACTTAAATCTTTTGTCTTGCCAATTTACCCTATGAATGGCACACATACACAATCCATGTCTCAATTGTCTCTAGGCTCAAAAATCCTTCTTTAATCTGACTAAACACGGGATGGGACACACTGCTGCCAGATCTGGTCTTTCATTACTGGATGACATAATACAACTGCAGTGAACAAGTGCAGTGCAAAGCAATGACATGAAATGGCTAACCTCTCTCTGCTGACACACCTTTCCTCTGCATGCATAAAATCAGACTCATATAATACATTCGCTAGACAACAATAAAGGTATTTTATTAGGTGTTTTTATTCAAAAGAAATACATTTGCCTATTGCATAGTCTGAATACATTCATACATGTTTTATGTGTCACCCATTTTACATTCCAAAAGACCACCGGCTAAAATAAATGCATAAGCAATGGAAAGTAACCAAAAATACCAATAGGGTCTGACTCCAGCAGATACCTTCTCAGGGCACAGACGCTGTGAGACATACAAGCTGAGACAGGATGTTGAATGGTGCCAGAGAGGATGGTGCGTTGTAGCCACCAACAAACAGTAAGGGGGTTGAAATGCCATAACTAGCTAGCTATCCCTGGACCAGAGCTAGTGCAGACGAGTCGGCTAGCTATTCAGGCCTTCCTGGGGTGGAATCACTCTTGCTTGAGACCTTCCGATGCACGGTTACTTACTAGTGCCTATGCTTAAGTTCGTGGACTAATAGTTGAGTTGCTGTATTCTTACCTGGTCATTCACATCTTTGAAAGGTATTTTATGTGCATGTAAAAATGCATTACCACTGTTGATGCTTTATTACTGTTGATGCATTATCGCTGTTGATAGCCCATATTATCAGTGCTGATGCATTACCACTGTTATTGCATTATCACTGATACTACAGGTCAAAATAATGGAAATACATAAAGTGTCTTATTAGGGTGTTGGCCACCATGAGCCTCTAGAACAGCTTCAATGCACCTTGACATATACAGTGGGGCAAAAAAGTATTTAGTCAGCCACCAATTGTGCAAGTTCTCCCACTTAAAAAGAGAGAAGCCTGTAATTTTTATCATAGGTACACTTCAACTATGACAGACAAAATGAGGAAAAAAATCCAGATCAAATCATTTTTAATTTATTTATTTGCAAATTATGGTGGAAAATAAGTATTTGGTCAATAACAAAAGTTTATCTCAATACTTTGTTATATACCCTTTGCTGGCAATGACAGAGGTCAAACATTTTCTGTAAGTCTTCACAAGGTTTTCACACACTGTTGCTGGAATTTTGGCCCATTCCTCCATGCAGATCTACTCTAGAGCAGTGATATTTTTGGGGCTGTTGCTGGGCAACACGGACTTTCAACTCCCTCCACGAGAAATTCCATCATTTGGTGTTTTGTTGATAGTGGAGGAAAACGCTGTCTCAGGCGCCGTTCCAGAAGTGTTCAATTGGAATGAGAGCTGGTGACTGAGACAGCTATGACATATGTTTTACATTGTTTTCATACTCATCAAACCATTCAGTGACCACTTGTGCTCTGTGGATGGGGGCATTGTCATCCACTCTCATCAGGATAGAAATGATTCACCATAGGTTCAAGGTGATCACTCAGAATGGCTGTGTATTTATTGGCATTTATCTTGCCCTCTAAGGGGTTGAGTGGACCTAAACCTTGGCAGAAAAATCCACCCCACACCATAGCCACCAGAACCCTAATTTACTCAAGTGTTTCCCTTATTTTGGCAGTTTCCTCTACATTATCAACTTTGATTCATTACCACTGTTATATTTTAGTTATTTAGCAGACACTCTTATCCCAAGCCACTTACGGGAGCAATTAGGATTAAGTGCCTCGCTCAAGGGCACATCAACAGATTTTTCACCTGATAGGCTCGGGGTTTTAAACCAGCGACCTTAGGTTACTGGCCCAACACTCTTAACTGCTAGGCTACCTGCCAGCCTTGTTCAAACATTGCCACAGATTTTAAGGGCACTAAATGAGTTTCATATATGCTTAAACTCATTTTCTAAACTGGTACCGGGCTACCTTCAGACGAGGCTTGTAGGCGTCCTAAAGCAAAACATCCGACATTTCGGACGCTACAGCCATTTTTCTGAAAATACAGATTTTCAGCACGTCTCCCCTTTTGACAAAACTTCGCTTATGCTCTGCCACTTTCCAACGCAGAGGACAAAGGGCGACAACGGCGGATGTTGTGGATTGAGATGCAGTCCATGCAAAAAAAACAGATATCTTTAACTTAAACAGATATCTTTAGCTTTAAAAAAAAAGCTAATTAGATTTCCGGGTGGCCTTGGATGTCGACTCTAGCTAATGTATTAATCATTATTATGCCTGTCTCCCTGTCACCCATTAACTTGTGATTACCATCTTTGGCCTAATGGACCTCTTGTGTTGTAGTTCTCTCTTCCTCTTCCACTCTGAACCAGTACACTGAAAACAATCTCTCTCTCTCTCTCTCTCTCTCTCTCTCTCTCTCTCATGTGTTTCTACTCTGAGCCCCTGCGATCCACAGGCCCTGGAGTCATCCTAACTCCCACACTCTGCTCTTCATTATTGCTTAATTTTATATGGCCCGGCCATTTATCTTGTCTCCATCTCCTTATCTCTTCTATCGCTCTTTCCCTTTCTTCCATCTCTCTCTCTCTTTCCCTCTCTTTCTTTCTCTCTCTATCTCTTACTCTCTTTCCTTCATTTCTTGATCTTTCTTTTTCTCTCTCTCTCTCTCTCTCTCGCTCTTTCCCTCTCTTTCTCTCTCTATCCCTTACTCCCTTTCCTTCTTTTCTTGATCCTTCTTTCTTCTCTCTCTCTCTCTCTCTCTCTCTCTCTCTCTCTCTCTCTCTCTGTTTTCAAATTCTATGTGGATCTGTGTTGTCTGAGGGAAATATGTATCTCTAATATGGTCATACGTTGGACAGGAGGTTAGGAAGTGCAGCTCAGTTTCCACCTCATTTTGTGGGCAGTGTGCACATAGCCCGTCTTCTCTTGAGAACCAGGTCTGTCTACGGCGGCCTTTCTCAATAGCAAGGCAGTCACAGTGGACAGGTATTCTGCCACTGTGTACTCTCTGTTTAGGGTCAAATAGTTATGGAAGGTTTGGGAATCGTTGGGAAACAGCTCTTTTCTGGATTTTGATAATTTGTGGGTTCTCTCTCTCTCTCTCTCCCTTACTCTCTTTCCTTCCTTTCTTGATCCCTTTTTCTCTCTCTCTTACTGTCCACCTACTTTTCCTTGTCACTGCCAGGGAGTCAGAACAGAACAACAAAACACTTAGCAGTCTCTCTCCCGTATCTCACAACCTCCTCCCTCTCTTTCTCTCCTTCTTCCCCTCTCCCCCTCGCTCCCTCCAATTAGAACAAACAATTAGCCGTCTCTCTCTCTCCCCTATTTCACCACCTCCTCAAAGCCCAATGACTGTCTTTTTCCGTTGCTTCATAAAAAAAATCACACTAACTAGGAACAGAAGAGAGGAAGCTCCCCACGCTTTAATATGGATACATCCCAAATGACACCCTTTTCTCTATTTAGTACACTACTTTTGACTATGGCCCATAGGGATATTGTCAAAAGTCGTGCACTATATAGGGAATAGGGTGCCATTATCGACAATCCACAAGCCTTTCTATCACATCCCTTCATAATTTTAGCGTTGGGTTTCTGTGTTTCTTTCTGCTCATCATTCGCTGTCATTCCACCATACATGTGTCTCTCTCTGGCAATCATAAGCACTAACATCTGAAGTTCATAGAAGCATGTCTAAATTTGGTCTAAAAATTTAAGCTAAGAGTCTACATTTTTTTAAAGTAAAACGCATATATACAGTACCAGTCAAACGTTTGGACCCACCTACTCATTCCAATAGCGAAGACTAAAAAAACTATGAAATGACACAGGTGGAATCATGTAGTAAGCAAAAAAGTACTCAACAAATCAGAAGATATTTTATATTTGAGATTCTTCAAAGTTGCCACTCTTTGCCTTGATGACAGCTTTGCACACTCTTGGCTCCTGTAAAACTCCTATAAAATACAGTTTAGCAATCTGCTACGAATGCATCTTTGCC
The DNA here is from genome assembly GCF_036934945.1 of Oncorhynchus masou masou. NCBI lineage: Eukaryota > Metazoa > Chordata > Actinopteri > Salmoniformes > Salmonidae > Oncorhynchus > Oncorhynchus masou. Next base: position 59,113,552 of record NC_088233.1, on the reverse strand, counting down.
AGTACAACAGGCGATTTCATTGATCATTTTCATATTTCGGATAGGTCTTATTCGGGTGGGTTTTAATGATGTACCTCAATGGTGGTGCTGGCTACACTGTATGTCTAAAGAGAGCTGTAACATCGCAATACATTAAATATTTTTGTGATGAAGATAAAGACGTAACATATTCTGACGAATGAATTCTGATATTTGCGAGGAAGTAAAAGGCTACAGATAGATGATGCTTTCCATCTGATCCTGCAACCCCCGTTGCATACAGGTAGGCCTTATGATCCTGCTTGCTCTGGACTCCAGAACAATTACAATGTGACATTATATTCCTAGACGAATGAATGACTTTCAGATCAAAATGCAGGTGTAAAACGCAGTTTATTTTTGTATCTTGCATTCAAAAACGGCATCACCGTTCATGGCTGTAGTCACAGGCTACAACTGCGCAGCATTTGTGCGCGTGTTCGCCCTGTGCGTGTGTGCATGTGCATGCACTGGGGTCTCAAGCTTTGAACCACTCCTTTTTGGTGTTTGCCGGTCAAAAATTTGAGAACCACTGAGCTAAGAAATCAATAGCTAATTTTGGGAAATCGGTTCAGTTGTACAACTGAATGCCTTCAACATTTAACCCAACCCCCAGAGAGGTGCGGAGGGCTGCCTTAATTGACATCCACATCCACGGGGCCCAGGTAACACTGGGTTAACTGCCTTGCTCAGGGGCAGAATGGCAGGTTTGTACCTTGTCAGATCCAGTGCTCTAACCAATAGGAAACTGCCGCCCCATAAGGGCTAGATAGCTATAGGATTGGGTAGAGTGCAAATGTCAAAATGTAGGAAGAGAGGATTGCCATAAATACAAATGCAGCTCCAAAAACGTTGGGTGATCAGGAATACCAGCTGTTCACTTTCCAAGCTCACCAGTAATGTGGCAAGCAACAATTATTAGCATTCACTTGGCTGTGAGTGTTTCCTTGGCACGTTGACCTGTCCAGCCCGTCTGTGCTGAAATAAGAAAATGGCAAGGTTCATAGATCTTATGATGAACAGGGGGTTTCAAACTGAGAAAAATCCTTCACTCTACAAGTCCAAAAAGGGAAAAACCAGTCAGTTCTTGCCATTTTTACCACTTAAAAAAATGAGGATTACAAAAAATAAATTCAATTGCAATGTATCTTTTGGTAAGTCAACATTTCTTGAAATTGATAATTTACTTATGAAGTTTGGATTTGGAATTTGTTGGTAAAATGTATTATTACGTAATCAAAATGTGTTGTAGGCTAAATAAGAAAAAGGACTGTCTGGTAGCTTCAATAAACAGACAAAGATTTGTAGATGAACAAGTCATTACAAGTATATATATATATATATATATATATTTACCTTACTTGAAAAAACTCCACTCGACTTGACTTGCTCTTAGAATGCATGACTTGGACTTGACTCGAGACTCAACCCATTGTGACTCGACTTGAGACTTGGACCTTGTGACTTGAGACGCTTGTGACAACCTCTGGCTCAACCATCTACCCATGAGCCCCCTCTGTTTTCATTTACTGTAATCAGCCCACTCACCCACTGAGCACTGACTGACATTGGACATCCATGGACCTTGAAAAGTAGTTGAAATTTGGTCAGTCGAAATCTGAACCAATCATAGACATCTGTTTCACAAGTTTGTACAGCACAGTACAGTGCAGTAGAGCACATTAAAGTACAGTACGGTAAAGGAAAATATATTATAGGTCAGTATAATACAGTGCTGTACAGTAAAGTAGAGTTTAATACAGAACAGTACAGTACATTAGACGACACTAGAGTAGAGTACAGTATAATTTAATGTATTGTACATTACTAAACTCTATTCTACTCTACTGAACTATACTGTGCTGTACTGAACTGTACTCTACTCTACTCTACTCTAGTGTGCTGTACCCTACTGTGTTGTATTCAAATCTAATTGTATTTGTCATATGCTTTGTAAACAACAGGTGTAGACTAACAGTGACATTTTTACTTTTCCATTGCAGAGTTACAGATAAATAAATAAATATTTTAAATAGATTGTCACGTTCTGACCTTAGTTCCTTGTGATGTCTTTGTTTTAGTATGGTCAGGGCGTGAGTTGGGTGGGCAGTCTATGTTCTTTTTTCTATGATTTGGTATTTCTGTGTTTGGCCTGGAATGGTTCTCAATCAGAGGCAGCTGTCAATCATTGTCCCTGATTGAGAACCATACTTAGGCAGCCTGTTTTCACCCTTGAGTTGTGGGTGATTATTTTCTGTTTCGTATCTGTACCAGACAGAACTGTTTCGGTTTAATTTCGTTCTCTTGTTGGTTTTGTATTTTAGTGTTCTGAGTTCTATTAAAGAATATGAACACTTACCACGCTGCGCATTGGTCCTCACATTCTTCCACCACAGACAGACATTACAGAATTATCAACCACCAAAGGACCAAGCAGTAAGGAGCAGCGCTATATGGTAAGGAGCAGCGCTATATGGAGGAGGTGACAACATGGGACGAGATAGAAAGGTGGTCGGTCGACCCAGGGAGAGTGCCGGAGCCCGCCTGGGATTCTCTGGAACATTGTAAGGAGGGATACCGGCGAATGGAGTTGGCACGGCGATCAAGGAAGCCCGAGAGGGCCCCAAAAATGTCTTGGGGGGCACACTGGGAGTGTGGCTAAGTCAGGTAGGAGACCTGCTCCAACTCCCCGTGCATACTGTGGAGAGAGGTGGACCAGGCAGGCACCATGTTATGCCGTGAGGCGCACAGTGTCCCCGGTGCGCAGGCATAGCCCGGTGCGTTACATCGCAGTGCCTCGTATCGGCCGGGCTAGAGTGGGCATCGAGCCAGGTGCCATGAAGCCGGCTCAGCGCATCTGGTCTCCAGTGCATCTCCTGCATCTCCTCGAGCCGGGGTACATGGCACCAGCCCTACGCATGGTGTCCCCGGTTCGCCAGCACCTCGCCGCACTGGCCTGGCTACGGGGAGTATCCAGCCAGGTAGGGTTGTACAGGCTCAGTGCTCGAGACCTCCAGCGCGCCTCCACGGTCTGGTCTATCCGGTGCCTCTTCCACGCACCAGCCCCCCTACAGGTGCTCCTGCCTGTCCAGCGCTGCCGGAGTCTCCCTCCTGTCCAGCACTGCCGGAGTCTCCCTCCTGTCCAGCGCTGCCGGAGTCTCCCTCCCGTCCAGCGCTGCCGGAGTCTCCCTCCTGTCCAGCGCTGCCGGAGTCTCCCTCCTGTCCAGCGCTGCCGGAGTCTCCCTCCTGTCCAGCGCTGCCGGAGTCTCCCTCCTGTCCAGCGCTGCCGGAGTCTCCCGTCTGTCCTGAGCGGCAAGAGCCGCCCGCCAGTCAGTCAGGAGCTGCCGGAGCCGCCCGCCAGTCAGTCAGGAGCTGCCGGAGCCGCCCGCCAGTCAGTCAGGAGCTGCCAGAGCCGCCGGTCAGTCAGTAGCTTCCAGAGCCGCCGGTCAGTCAGGAGCTGTCAGAGCCGCCGGTCAGTCAGTAGCTTCCAGAGCCGCCTGCCAGTTAGGAGCTGCCAGAGCCACCCGTTACTCCGGTGCTGCCGGAATCTCCCGTCCATTCGGGACCCGCGGCAAGGGTCCCCAGTCCGAGGTCGGCAGCGAGGGTCGCCACTCCTAAGGCGCCTCTTAAGTTGGCTGAGACTATGATGGAGTGAGGTCCACGTCCCGCGCCAGAGCCGCCACCTCGGACACACGCCCACACAGACCCTCCCCTATAGGTTCAGGTTTTGCGGCCGGAGTTGCGGCCTGTAGTTCAATAACAAAAATATATTGTTTCTGTAGACATCTTATAATTTTAATTGAGTGTCCATATTTAGCAGAGTGAAAAATGAAAAATGTGGCCACATTAAAAACTGAGGGAGATTTTACTGTCATTCTGTTACCGAATGTTACATCTGCACCATTCTTCGAACAAGTGTGTTTTTGAAAAGTTTTCAGTGGAAATTGTTGAAGCCCCCATGCAGTATTTTTTGTTAAAAAAAAATAACAATACTGTATGTCTAGTAAATCACTGTGTGTTTATTTCATAAAATAAATATATGTTTTATTATTTATTTCCCTGATCCTCCTTTTGCCATTGAAATGCTCAGTCTGATCATGTGGGCGTGTTGATACAATGTTTTTATCATTTACATACACAGCCCTGATTGGTGAATAGGATCATCTAGACTTTAGAGCCTACCTCGCTTAACCTTTGAGTAGGAGGATACATATGCAAATAAAAGGTGACTGGTCAGAATAATGAGATCAGATTGTGATGTCATGATGTGTGCTAAAAACTCCATCCCACCTGAACAGGCTGAAATTCCAGGCATTTTTTTTCTCCAAAAGCTCAAACGAAAAGGACATTATCATAATTTTCACAATGTCCGAGCGTCATTTCAACATCATAGTATGTTAATATAATACATTTAAGAAACAGGATAATCACATTTTGACTGCACTGCCCCTTTTAAAGGTAATCATTTTGCATAGAGTTGTATGGTGTGTTTAACTTTGCAATCAAGGGTTTTGGTTTGGTATACTATTAAAGTGAAAAATCGGAGTCTCAGTGTCATTCTTTTATGGTGGAATTGCCCAAGTCTCATAGTGAGAAATTGGAGTCACACTTTATTTGGACTATCAAAGTGTTACCAAAAATGTAACTATGGAGATACATGAAAATGTAATTGCTCCCAATATGAGGTTATTCCATTTTACCTTGTATTTTGAAAACAAAAGATGCAATATAGTATGTCTCAAGCACCTTGAGATTTCACACTTTCAAGTTTGCTGAAATGTCATTATTGTGGAATGGTGGACATTCTGGGACGGGAAATTATTGTCAATGACTATCATCAGAGCCCCAAAGAGGCAACTATCCACTGCCCGAAGTCATCTTGGGTAAAACCAAGGGAAATCAACAGTGGAAAGGTGATATGTGTTATATACGTGTGTATGTGTGCCTGCGTGCAGTCGTGTGTGCATGTGTTTGCCACCTATGCAGTGTGCATGTGTGTGCCACCTATCTGTATCTGTTTGAGTCGTAAACATGTGTTCTGCTCTGAGTCTGAGACTAGTGAACAGTGGGAAATGGATTGGCTCAGCCAGAATGCTATCCACAGACAGAAAACACATTCCCCTCTTTGTGTATTTCCGACATTAATGATTATTATGTGTGTATCTGCTTGAGTGTGTGTGTATCTGCTTGTGTGTGAGTGTTTTTCTCTGTGTGTGTGTGTTCTGCTGTGTACATGTGCGTGAGCGCCTAGTTCCACTCTTCATACCCCTGATACCTCCTTTGTCCCACCTCCCACACATGCGGTGACCTCACCCATTACAACTAGCATGTCCAGAGATACAACCTCTCTCATCATCACCCAGTGCCTGGGCTTACCTCCGCTGTACCCGCACCCCACCATACCCCTGTCTGCGCATTATGCCCTGAATATATTCTACCATGCCCAGAAACCTGCTCCTCTTATTCTCTGTCCCCAATGCTCTAGGCGACCAGTTTTGATAGCCTTTAGCCGCACCCTCATACTACTCCTTCTCTGTTCCGCGGGTGATGTGGAGGTAAACCCAGGCCCTGCATGTCCCCAGGCACCCTCATTTGTTGACTTCTGTGATCGAAAAAGCCTTGGTTTCATGCATGTCAACATCAGAAGCCTCCTCCCTAAGTTTGTTTTACTCACCGCTTTAGCACACTCTGCTAACCCTGATGTCCTTGCCGTGTCTGAGTCCTGGCTCAGGAAGGCCACCAAAAATTCTGAGATTTCCATACCCAACTATAACATCTTCCGTCAAGATAGAACTGCCAAAGGGGGAGGAGTTGCAGTCTACTGCAGAGATAGCCTGCAAAGTAATGTCATACTTTCCAGGTCCATACCCAAACAGTTCGAACTACTAATTCTGAAAATTACTCTCTCCAGAAATAAGTCGCTCACTGTTGCCGCCTGCTACCGACCCCCTCAGCTCCCAGCTGTGCCCTGGACACCATTTGTGAATTGATTGCCCCCATCTAGCTTCAGAGTTTGTTCTGTTAGGTGACCTAAACTGGGATATGCTTAACACCCCGGCAGTCCTACAATCTAAGCTAGATGCCCTCAATCTCACACAAATCATCAAGGAACCCACCAGGTACAACCCTAACTCTGTAAGCAGGGGCACCCTCATAGACGTCATCCTGACCAACTGGCCCTCCAAATACACCTCCGCTGTCTTCAATCAGGATCTCAGCGACCACTGCCTCATTGCCTGTATCCGCTACGGAGCCGCAGTCAAACGACCACCCCTCATCACTGTCAAACGCTCCCTAAAACACTTCTGTGAGCAGGCCTTTCTAATCGACCTGGCCCGGGTACCCTGGAAGGACATTGACCTCATCCCGTCAGTTGAGGATGCCTGGTCATTCTTTAAGAGTAACTTCCTCACCATTTTAGATAAGCATGCTCCGTTCAAAAAATGCAGAACTAAGAACAGATATAGCCCTTGGTTCACTCCAGACCTGACTGCCCTCGACCAGCACAAAAACATCCTGTGGCGGACTGCAATAGCATCGAATAGTCCCCGCGATATGCAGCTGTTCAGGGAAGTCCGGAACCAATACACGCAGTCAGTCAGGAAAGCTAAGGCCAGCTTCTTCAGGCAGAAGTTTGCATCCTGTAGCTCCAACTCCAAAAAGTTCTGGGACACTGTGAAGTCCATGGAGAACAAGAGCACCTCCTCCCAGCTGCCCACTGCACTGAGGCTAGGGAACACGGTCACCACCGACAAATCCATGATTATTGAAAACTTCAACAAGCATTTCTCAACGGCTGGCAATGCCTTCCGCCTGGCTACTCCAACCTCGACCAACAGCTCCGGCCCCCCGCAGCTCCTCGCCCAAGCCTCTCCAGGTTCTCCTTTACCCAAATCCAGATAGCAGATGTTCTGAAAGAGCTGCAAAACCTGGACCCGTATAAATCAGCTGGGCTTGACAATCTGGACCCTCTATTTCTGAAACTATCCGCCGCCATTGTCGCAACCCCTATTACCAGGCTGTTCAACCTCTCTTTCATATCGTCTGAGATCCCCAAGGATTGGAAAGCTGCCGCAGTCATCCCCCTCTTCAAAGGGGGAGACACCCTGGACCCAAACTGTTACAGACCTATATCCATTCTGCCTTGCCTATCTAAGGTCTTCGAAAGCCAAGTCAACAAACAGGTCACTGACCATCTCGAATCCCACCGTACCTTCTCTGCTATGCAATCTGGTTTCCGAGCCGGTCACAGGTGCACCTCAGCCACTCTTAAGGTACTAAACGACATCATAACCGCCATCGATAAAAGACAGTACTGTGCAGCCGTCTTCATCGACCTTGCCAAGGCTTCCGACTCTGTCAATCACCATATTCTTATCGGCAGACTCAGTAGCCTCGGTTTTTCGGATGACTGCCTTGCCTGGTTCACCAATTACTTTGCAGACAGAGTTCAGTGTGTCAAATCGGAGGGCATGCTGTCCGGTCCTCTGGCAGTCTCTATGGGGGTGCCACAGGGTTCAATTCTCGGGCCGACTCTTTTCTCTGTATATATCAATGATGTTGCTCTTGCTGCGGGCGTTTCCCTGATCCACCTCTACGCAGACGACACCATTCTATATACTTTCGGCCCGTCATTGGACACTGTGCTATCTAACCTCCAAACGAGCTTCAATGCCATACAACACTCCTTCCGTAGCCTCCAACTGCTCTTAAACGCTAGTAAAACCAGATGCATGCTTTTCAACCGATCGCTGCCTGCACCGGCTTGCCCGACTAGCATCACCACACTGGATGGTTCCGACCTTGAATATGTGGATACCTATAAGTACCTAGGTGTCTGGCTAGACTGCAAACTCTCCTTCCAGACCCATATCAAACATCTCCAATCGAAAATCAAATCAAGAGTCGGCTTTCTATTCCGTAACAAAGCCTCCTTCACTCACGCTGCCAAGCTTACCCTAGTAAAACTGACTATCCTACCGATCCTCGACTTTGGCGATGTCATCTACAAAATTGCTTCCAACACTCTTCTCAGCAAACTGGATGCAGTTTATCACAGTGCCATCCGTTTTGTCACTAAAGCACCTTATACTACCCACCACTGCGACTTGTATGCTCTAGTCGGCTGGCCCTCGCTACATATTCGTCGCAAGACCCACTGGCTCCAGGTCGTCTACAAGGCCATGCTAGGTAAAGCTCCGCCTTATCTCAGTTCACTGGTCACGATGGCAACACCCATCCGTAGCACGCGCTCCAGCAGGTGTATCTCACTGATCATCCCTAAAGCCAACACCTCATTCGGCCGCCTTTCGTTCCAGTACTCTGCTGCCTGTGACTGGAACGAATTGCAAAAATCGCTGAAGTTGGAGACCTTTATCTCCCTCACCAACTTCAAACATCAGCTATCTGAGCAGCTAACCGATCGCTGCAGCTGTACATAGTCTTATCTGTAAATAGCCCACCCATTTTCACCTACCTCATCCCCACAGTTTTTATTTATTTACTTTTCTGCTCTTTTGCACACCAATATCTCTACCTGTACATGACCATTTATCAATCCAGTGTTAATCTGCAATATTGTAATTATTCGCCTACCTCCTCATGCCTTTTGCACATATTGTATATAGACTCCCCTTTTTTTCTACTGTGTTATTGACTTGTTAATTGTTTACTTCATGTGTAACTCTGTGTTGTCTGTTCACACTGCTATGCTTTATCTTGGCCAGGTCGCAGTTGTAAATGAGAACTTGTTCTCAACTAGCCTACCTGGTTAAATAAAGGTGAAATAAAAAAAAATAAAAAAATAAAAAAAATGTGATAGAACAAGGATTTCCTTCTCAGTGTAGTTCACAGTTTTGGTTAGTAAACTGTAAACTCATTCAGCAATTCTTACATTTATTGTGTTGTCTGTCTTATCTTATCTAGTGTGTGTATGTGTGTCGTGTGTGTGTTTGCTTATTTACCTGATGACATTTGATTTAAGATGCTGTATTCTCTGCTTGTATTTTACCAGGGGAAATGTCTCTGTGTCTGGTGGTGAGCAAGGGAATTTAAAATGAAAAGTTATCTTTTCTCATGCTGATGCGCATCTCGAATGGAATATGATGTTGTCTTTGTGAGGAAGTCCCTGTTGCCTTGCCAGAATAGCTGTTGTAGAACGCTTGAGTTCCTCTAGGTACTTGACAAAGAAGCCATAGTTAGTGTGCTTGCTTCAGGAAGAACAGTATTGTTATCTGACATAGTCAAGCTTACTAACGTAGATAGAAACTTTGTTAAGTGACTACAATGACAGATACTTTTGGACAGATGAAGATAGCACAGCGTTTTCTATTGAGGACAATTACCTTTTTGTAGTTTTCTCCATTGCTGTATTATAGAATAGTAATGAATCTGAAAGGGGTATTTTCTTCCTTTATTAACATGACAGGATGTCAGTCTCTCTCACTCTCGCTCACACGCATGCACACAGAAGCCTGTACAGAGTGCTGAATGTGAGTGTCTCCTATAGCCTGTGTCTTTCTTTTCCAGGCCTGGTCAAGCTGGGGATCCACTGTGTCACATGCCAGAAAGTTGCAATTAAGATTGTCAACCGAGAGAAACTCAGCGAGTCGGTACTAATGAAGGTAAGACTACAGCCCTGAATATAATCTTCTCCGTTCAGTAGGCACAACATGTAGGGATTTGGGGAGGTACTATCTGAACTTGTCCAATAAGAAATGATTGTTTTCATTTTCTTCTGCAAAAGGCTTTGATGCAGTGTGCCCAAATGAACACGATCCAAATCTACATATCTGTGTGTTGGTACTCTTGCACTCAGGCCTATACAGTATTTGGTCCCAATTGGTTTCTCCAGTTATGGGAACTTCCAATAAATTCCCTGTTTTTTCCGAAATCCCGGGTTGGAGTCTGCCCGGAATGAGAATGGAATAAGCAGGAAATCTGGAATTCTCCAACCCGAGTCTTGCCCTATCATTCTGTTTGGACATCTCCTAATGTCCCCCAATATCTTTCAGATTTCCTAGCTTCCTCTATAGCCTGTACACAGGTATGGAGCATATCAAATAGTCATTGGAAAAATAAGATTACTTACTACCTGATCACAATTAGACTCTTTCTGGAGGCTTTCCCTATAATTGGCCCCTCTGCTGGTTTCAGGAAGAGGGGGATGGAAAGGGCAAGGAGAGGCGGAATGGAGAGGGTCATGACCTGAACTGATAAACTATAATTGTCTTTCCTGGGACACATAGAGAGAGAGGAGTGGCTGTAATTCTTTCGAAATTAGGTTTGAGAGGGGCACGTGAGGGTTTGATTTGCAAATTTAAACCAGTCGATTTTCAAATGGAAATGCCTCCATTTGAAACTGTTGTAATAGAAAACCAGAGAGATAGAAACTGTCAGGACCCGGTTACGAACCCGGGTCTCCGGAGTGAGAAACAGTCACTTAACCAAAACTGAGCCACGAATAGTCAGCAGAACCCAGAAGATGAGGCAGACACAGCAGTACTTGAGACGGTGTATTTAATAAAGTAAAAAGTGAAGTCCTTCAGGAAAACATGTAACTCCACAAGCTCAAAAGGAATTCCACAAGAACAAGGTAATCCACAAGGTAATCCTCCAAGACAAAAAGGTAAATCCACAAGGTGGTAGGTATAGCATAAAAAGCCTCAAAAGATACTCAAAAATAAATAAACAAGAACAAAAAAAACAGAATTCCACAAGAGCGTCCACCGGGATCAACAAGAGTACACAGAATACTAGGGCTGGGTGCTAACATACAAACACAGAGCAAAGAACTGAGGGAAACAAAGGGTTTAAATACAATCAGGGGAAAAAGAGGCACAGGTGCAAATAATAATGGGGATCAAGGGAAAGCAAAAGGTCAAAAAGCACAATGGGGGCATCTAGTGACCAAAAACCGGAACAACCCTGGCCAAATCCTGACAGAATCCCCCCTAGGAACGGCTCCTGACGTTCCTACCAGCTCTCTCGGGGTGGAGGGCCCTGAACTGATGAATGAGGTCAGGGTTCAGTATGTCTTTGGCAGGAACCCAGGAGCGCTCCTCGGGACCGTAGCCTTCCCAGTCCACCAGATACTGCCAGGACCGCTGCACCCGGCGGGAATCCAGTATCCGATGGACGGTATAAGCCGGCTGGCCTCCAATGACACGAGGCGGAGGGGGAGGTCTGTCTGCCGGGACAAGGGGAGAAAAAACAACAGGTTTTAATAAGGAAATGTGAAACGTGGGATTAATCGTAAGGGATCTGGGTAAGTGTAGGCGATAAGAAACTGGGTTAACTCTCCTGGCAACCTTAAAGGGACCGATGTATCTTTGGGACAGCTTGCGAGACTCCACCCGTAGTGGTAAGTCTCTTGTGGAGAGCCAGACTCTCTGGCCGGGGTGCAGGGTAGGCCCGGGACGGCGACGTCTGTTGGCTTGTTGTTGGTACCTCTGTGAGGAACGCATAAGATTAAGATGGGTCTTCCTCCACATAAGCCGACAGCGTCTAACGAACTTCAAGGCTGAAGGCACTCTGACTTCTGCCTCCTGGTCCGGGAACAATGGAGGGGCATAGCCAAACTGACACTCGTGTGGGGACATACCAGTGGAGGAGGAGCGCAAGGTGTTGTGTGTGTATTCGGCCCAAACAATAAAGGACGACCATGTGGACGGGTTGTTACGAGTCATACATCGGAGGGTGGTTTCCAGCTCTTGATTCATCCTCTCTGTTTGGCCGTTGGACTCCGGATGGTACCCTGAAGATAGACTGGCAGAAGCCCCCATGAGTTGGCACAAGGCCTTCCAAAACCTTGAGGCGAACTGGGGACCTCTGTCAGAAACCATATCTTGAGGAATGCCGAAGACTCGAAACACATGATTAATTACCAACTCAGCCGTTTCCTTGGCAGAAGGTAACTTAGTCAGAGGGACGAACCTGGCCGCCTTTGAAAACCTGTCGATTATGACTAGGATAGTAGTATTGCCATGGGATGCAGGAAGGCCAGTAATAAAGTCCAATGAGATATGGGACCAGGGTCTGTGGGGAACAGGTAAAGGGTGAAGGAGTCCTTGAGGGCGGAGGTGAGAAGATTTGCCCTGGCAGCACACGGGGCAGGCATTGACGAAAGTGGCAACGTCTTTTCTCATGGTAGGCCACCAGAACTTACGCTGGATGAACTCCAAGGTGCGACCTACGCCCGGGTGACAGGTGAGGCGAGAGGAGTGCCCCCACAGAAGGACCTGAGTCCTCACTGCCTTGGGGACAAACAACCGATTGGCAGGACCTCCTTTCGGGTCCGGTTCGATAGCTTGAGCTCGTCTCACGGTATCCTCAACTTGCCAGGAGATCGGAGCCACGATCTTAGCAGCAGGAAGGACAGGCATGTCCGTGTCATCTCGAATGGCAGGAGCGTAGACTCGGGACAGGGCATCCGGTTTGAGATTCTTCGACCCGGGCCGATAGGTGAGGATAAACTGGAATCGATTGAAGAAAAGAGACCATCTACCTTGTCTAGAGTTCAACCGCTTCGCCTGCTGGATATACTCCAGATTTTTGTGGTCCGTAAGCACTTGAAAAGGGTGAGAAGCCCCCTCGAGCCAGTGTCTCCATTCCTTCAATGCCATCTTAACCGCTAGGAGTTCACGATCCCCCACATCGTAGTTCCTCTCAGCCGGGGTAAGCCGGTGTGAGAAGAAAGCGCACGGATGAATCTTCTTGTCTTCACCCCTCTGAGACAGGACAGCTCCAACACCAACCTCTGATGTGTCTACCTCCACCACAAACGGTTCATCCATAGTCGGTAGTATCAGGATGGGAGCAGAGAGGACGCGCTGCTTGAGTCCTTGGAAGGCCGTCTCAGCTTCTCTTCCCCACAAAAACCTTGCATTGCCACCCTTGGTTAAAGCTGAGAGAGGGGCTGCCACCAAGCTGAAGTTATTGATGAACTTGCGGTAAAAGTTTGTGAAGCCCAGGAAACGCTGAACTTCCTTAACGGATTTGGGAGTGGGCCAATCCGCTACCACCCCTACCTTCCTGGGGTCCATTTGGACTCGACCGGGTTCCACTACAAATCCCAGGAATTGTACTCGGGATGAATGGAATTCACATTTTTCCGGCTTAACGTACAGATGGCTGTCTAGGAGGCGTTTGAGTACTTGTCTGACATGCTTTGTGTGTTCTTGAAGGGAGCTCGAAAAGATGAGGATGTCATCCAAGTAAACGAAAACAAATATGTTAAGCATATCCCTAAGCACATCGTTTATGAGCGCTTGGAACACTGCTGGGGCGTTGGTCAGGCCGAAGGGCATCACCAAGTATTCATAGTGACCAGTAGGCGTGTTGAAAGCGGTCTTCCACTCGTCACCAGGTCTGATCCGCACAAGATGGTATGCGTTCCGCAGATCAAGCTTAGTGAAAACAACTGCTTCCTGGAGCAGCTCGAAGGCTGTGGCCATAAGGGGTAGCGGGTAACGGTTACGGACGGTTATGGCATTGAGTCCCCGGTAGTCGATGCAAGGACGTAATCCACCGTCTTTCTTGGCCACAAAGAAAAACCCTGCTCCCGCCGGGGAGGTGGATGGACGCATGAGGCCTGCTTCCAGAGCGTCCTTGATGTAGGTATCCATAGCAGCTCGTTCGGGTGGAGATAGGGAAAAGATCCGACCCCTGGGGGGGCAAGTGCCCGGAAACAAGTCGATGGGGCAATCATAAGGTCTATGGGGTGGTAGCATGTTGGCCCTCTGTTTGCTAAACACCAGTTTGAGGTCATGGTAACACTCGGGAACTCGGGTCAGGTCGATGGATTCTAAAGACTCGGGAGTAGAACTGGGGGAATTCGGGAAAATACAAGTAGTTTGGCACGTAGGACCCCACTGCTTGATAGTGCCCACAGACCAGTCGATGTGAGGGTTATGGCTGTGAAGCCAGGGGTATCCAAGGACGAGAGGGAACTCAGAACAGGAGATCAAATGAAAGTTCATCAATTCCTGGTGTTGTGAAACTGAAAGTCGCAAGGAGGTAGTGACATGAGTGACAAGTCCAGATCCCAAAGGGCTTCCATCCAATGTAGTAACCCTCATGGGGTCACTTAGAGGTTCAGAGGGAACGCCATTCTCCTTCGCCCAGACACCATCCATGAAGTTACCTGCGGCTCCAGAGTCTACCAAGGCTTGAAGGTGAAGCTTGTGGTTGTCCCAGCAAAGGGTGACTGGAATGAGCAGATGGGAGTTGGACGGATGGGAGGAGGTTATGTTTCCCGTTACAGTTCCCCCCCGGTCTGTACGGGACAGAGCGTTTCCCTGGAGCCCGGGACACGTGGAACGGAAATGGCCCGGTTTGCCGCAATATAGACAGCGTCGCTCCCTCATCCGGTGGTCTCTCTCAGCCTGGGAGATGCGTCCAATCTGCATGGGTTCCGGTGGAGCCAGCGAGGATAAAGGTGGGGACTCGGAGCTGGGACTGATAGGGGCTAGTGGTCTACGGTTGAGTTCTCTCTCTCTCAGACGCTGGTCAATGCGTGAGGCCAACTTGATCAGGGACTCGAGATTGTCCGGTGGTTCCCGAGTGGCCAGTTCATCTTGGATAGTGTCGGAAAGGCCTTTCAGAAAGCACACCGTGAGCGCCTCGTTGTTCCAGCCACTCGCTGCTGCCACCGTGCGGAACTGGATGGCATAGTCCGTCACGCTGCGCCGACCTTGGTGGAGAGTCAGGAGCTGTTTGGCTGAGTCAGGACCACTGCTTGGGCCTTGAAACACTCGTTTGAATTCCTCAGCAAAGGCAGAGTAGCTGGCACAGCAGGAACTATGGGCATCCCACACAGCAGTAGCCCAGGCCAGGGCTTTTTCCGACAGCAGGGTGATGATATATGCGATCTTAGACCGGTCGGTGGGAAACGACGAGGGTTGCAGCTCGAAGGAGAGAGAACATTGGGTGAGAAATCCTTTACAAGCACTTGGATCACCTGAGAACCTTTGGGGAGGTGGAAGACGAGGTTCAGCCAGGGGGTTAACTGCCATGTGTACGTGAATCTGAGGTACTGGGACGGGAACTGTTGCCGGGGTAAGTCGATCAGATATCTGCTTTATGGAAGTCAGCATCTCCGACAGAAGATGAGAATGTCTAGCCATTAAGGCCTCTTGCTGAACCAGGGCGGCTTCGTGGCGTTGGACAGTCTCCTGGTGGTGGGACAGCATGGCAACAAGGTCCTGGGAACTGGCTGCCTCTGGGTTCATTTTTGGCTCTGTGTTTCTGTCAGGACCCGGTTACGAACCCGGGTCTCCGGAGTGAGAAACAGTCACTTAACCAAAACTGAGCCACGAATAGTCAGCAGAACCCAGAAGATGAGGCAGACACAGCAGTACTTGAGACGGTGTATTTAATAAAGTAAAAAGTGAAGTCCTTCAGGAAAACATGTAACTCCACAAGCTCAAAAGGAATTCCACAAGAACAAGGTAATCCACAAGGTAATCTTTGATTTTTCTGTTTAATATTTCTTGATCTCTCTCTCTCTTTCAAGCATTTCGCCTATAATTTGTTTTCTAGGGAAGATATAAAGGCCCCTGAAGCAACTACCATGGCTGGTCACAATGACACTGTATATATAAACCTAGAGTGGACATGGCTGACAAAATATGGTCATGGTCAAGCAGACAACACACACACGCGCACGCACGTGCACGCACACACACATCTGTACACGCACATACAGTCTCTCAATCTCACTCTCTCTCTCACTCTCACTCTCTCTCTCCTCTCTCTCAAACACACACACAAATACATACTCTTTCTCTTCTCAATTCAATTCCAAGGGCTTTATTGGCATGAGAAACATATGTTTACATTATCAAAGCAAGTGAAATAGATAATAAACAAAAGTGAATTAAACAATACAAAATGAACAGTTAACATTATTCTCAGAAGTTTCAATGCAATAGACACATGTGATATTTCATATTATGGCTATTTACTGTGTTATAATGATGTGCAAATAGTTAAAGTACAAAAGGGAAAATAAATAAACATTAATATGGGTTGTATTTACAATAGTGATTGTTCTTCACTGGTTGCCCTTTTCTTGTGGCAACAGGTAACATATCTTGCTGCTGTGATGGCACACTGTGATTTTCACCCAATAGATATGGGAGTTTATCAAAATTGAATTTGTTTTGGAATTCTTTGTGGGTCTGTGTAATATGAGAGAAATACTGTATGTGTTTCTAATATGGTCATACATTTGGCAGGAAGTTAGGATACGCAGCTCAGTTTCCACCTCATTTTGTGGGCAGTGTGCAACATAGCCTGTTTTCTCTTGAGAGCCAGGTCTGCCTAAAGTGGCCTCTCTCAATAGCAAGGCCATGCTCATTGAGTCTGTACATAGTGACTCACAGTGGTAAGGTGTTCTGCCACTGTGTACTCTCTGTCAAGGGCTAAATAGCATTCCAGTTTGCTCTGTTTTTTTTGGTAAACTCTTTCCAATATGTCAAGTATCTATCTTTTTGTTTTCTCATGATTTGGTTGAGTCTAATTGTGTTGCTGTTGCTGTCCTGGGGCTCTGTGGGGTCTGTTTGTGTTTGTGAACAGAGCCCCATGACCAGTGTGCTTCGGGGACTCTTCTCTAGGTTAATCTCTCTGTAGGTGAATGGCTTTGTTATGAAATGTTTGGGAATTGCTTCCTTTGAAGTGGTTGTAGAATTTAAAAGCTATTTTCTGGATTATGATAATTATTGGGTAACAGACAAATTCTGCTCTTCATGTATTATTTGGTGTTTTATGTTGTACACAGAGGATGCTTTTTCAGAATTCTGCATGCAGTCTCAATTTGGTGTTTGTCCCATTTTGTGAATTATTGGTTGGTGAGCAGACCACAGACCTAACAACCTTAAAGGGCAATGGGTTCTATAACTGATTCAAGCATTTTTTGCCAGATCCTAATTGAGATGTCAAATGTTATGTTTCTTTTGATGGTGTAGAAGGAGGCCCTTCTTGCCCTGTCTCAGATCGTTCACAGCTTTGTGGGAGTTAACTGTGGTGCTGATGATTAGGCTGAGGTAGGTTTTGTTTTTTTGTGTGCTCTAGGGCAATGGTGTCTAGATGAATTTTTTTATTTGTGGTCCTGGCAACTGGACCTTTTTTGGAACACCATTCATTTTGTCTTACTGAGATTTAATGTCAGGACTCAGGTCTGGCAGAATCTGTGCAGAAGATATAGGTGCTGCTATAGGCCCTCCTTGGTTGGGGACAGAAGCATCAGATCATCAGCAAACAGTAGACATTTGACTTCAGATTCTAGTAGGGTGAGGCCGGGTGTTGCATACTGTTCTAGTGCTCTCGCCAATTTGTTGATATATATATATATATGTTAAAAAGGGTGGGGCTCAAGCTGCATCCCTGTCTCACACCAAGACCCTGTGGAAAGAAATGTGTCTTTTTGTTTGTGTACATGGATTTGATAATATCGTATATTTTTCTTCCAACACTGCTTTCCATCAATTTCTATAGCTGACCCTCATGCGAAATTTCTTTCAAAAGCATGAGAAGACATTGTCTTTGTTTTGCTATGTTTATGTGTCAATGAGGGTGTGCAGGGTAGGGTGTGCTGTCTCTCTCTCTCTCTCTCTCTCTCTCTCTCTCTCTCTCTCTCTCTCTCTCTCTCTCTCTCTCTCTCTCTCTCTCTGTCTCTCTCTCTCTCTCTCTCTCTGTGTCTGTCTCTCTCTCTCTCTGTGTCTGTCTCTCTCTCTCTCTGTCTGTCTCTCTCTCTCTCTGTGTCTGTCTCTGTCACATCAGCTCCTACTGAACTTTGAGTCTGCCAGTCCCTCTCGCCAGCTCCAAATGTCACCTTTTAATATTCTAATGTACTCCTGTCCCTGCGGTGCGATTAGAACAGAATGTGACACTCCTGACCAGGTGTGTGTTACAACCTCCAGCTCCTCTAGCCCCCATCACACACCTTCCACCCATCCCCAGGGTCCTTCCTATGATTTCATACGACTCTATGATTGGTCTTAGGGGTCTGGAGGTTTTGCTGACATAAGGAAATTAAGTTTTAAGGGGAAAATGAAGGACAAAGGGGAAGTAAGGAAGACATTTCACTGTCAAGGCTGTAAATTATTGAAAAGGTGGACATTTCACTGTAAGTGCAGTAAAGGATTCTCCTTACACGGGGAACCATTTCTGTAGGGTATTCACGACACATCACAACAGTACCTTTCTGTGGAAAGAGTGCATTGCTGAAACTAAAATGACAGTCACTGTTTTACCCCATGGATAGTTTAATTTGTGTTTCCCTTTTTTTAATGTAACATTTTTTTGAAGTATTTTTTGGTTATTCAGACAGGATATAAAGGAGAGACAGATGAGGGAAGAAAGGCAGATGAGAAATTGTCAACCTAGACCAGGAAGCGAATCCTGGTCTCTGGCACGGGGATAACATGTGGACTAGAGTCAGGCAGGGAACCTTCCTACCGCATCTCTGTACTGTATGTAGATGGAGAGAAGAATGAAAGGCCTATTGTAATTGCTTCTGTGTATGACTTGGTGTAAGTGAGAGTCTCTTAGTCATGTTGAATTACTGTGAGTAATTAAAGTACTGACTCACCACATATATGAATTGGAGAATGGATAGTTTGACTGAATGTGTGTGTCAGTGCTCTGGAGTGTGTAAGTGGGGTTTACTCTGTGGCTAAGCAGATAAGGTCAATGTGAGTTTGAGGTGTGTGTGTGTGTGTGTGTGACTGAGTGAGTGCGTGAGCGAGCATACTTACGTCCAAGTGTGTGCTCGCTTTCTTTTGTCCGGAGACGCCAGTTAACAGTTGTGAAACTCGTCCAGCCTCTCTCTGTCTCCGATGCTGAGCTGAGAGGCCAGGGGTGTAAAGAAGGAAAGGGGAAGGTTGCAGAGAGAATCCTGCTGAAAATAGATTACACAGACACTTTGGTAGTGACACCATATCTGTGTATGTGTGTAGAGAAGAGTTTTAAACATTGAACCGAGACAGATCTTTTGCTCTGAACCAGTACACTGAAAACAATCTCTCTCTCTCTCTCTCTCTCTCTCTCTCTCTCTCTCTCGCCCTCTCTCTCTCTCTCTCTCTCTCTCTCGCCCTCTCTCTCTCTCTCTCTCTCTGAAGTCCTCTGATGGGAAAAGAAAGGTTGTTCCTATCTCTCTCTCCTTCTCTCTTTCTCTTTCCCCCCATGTCCCTTTTCTCTTCGGCTTCTCATGACCTATGTCGTGTGTGTTTGTGGGTATGGGTATGTGTTTGAACACCAGGCCTTTATTGTGAGAGTGAGAAGGCTCAATCTCCAGTGATCTCCCTCTGAGTTTGGACTCCGATCACTAGTCTGCCCTTTATGGTAGGTACGTATGTCATCTGTTCTGACTAATTAAAATATTGAAGTCGTAAAGACATGCACTAGTAATTGACTAGCTAAATACTGCAATCAAATTAAAACAATCAAGTAAAAAAAATTATTCCAATTGTTAATACTACTCAATTAATTTAGTGACTTAGATGATTATATGTTTTGCAGTGTATCTCCCCAACATAATCTACTGTTCTATCGTTGGTGTGAGGTCAAGCATGGGAATGACATTACTTAGCCATTAAGGCTAGATTGTTCTTCAAGTTTCATAGCAGGGTTAAATATTAATCACAGTGGTTATAGAGGGTGCAACAGGTCAGAGCCTCAGGAGTAAATGTCATTTGGCTTTAACCCCCTAGAGTCGCACCAGTGTGTCAATCTAATTAACATGAAGAAAAAGAATCTCCATCATAATCTGTCAATTTAAGATAGAGATATCTGGGTTTTTGCATTGGATTTATCTCAATCCACAGCATCCGCCAGTTTTGCACTTCCACAACTGTGGTGAAAGGTGGCAGAAGCTAGAGCGATGTTTGTCAGACCATGAGACTTCCCGAAAATCTGTCTACTCACGTAAACGTCTGTAGCGTCCGAACATTTTTACCGACAAACTTTTATGACCACTCTATGGAAAGGGAGACTTCGGTACCTGCGATGTGTCAACTTCTGTTTGGTAGAGTTTTAACAAATGAATGGGACCCCGCTATGGAAAGGGGAGATTCTCACGAACACGATGGGTGATTTTGCTATACATCCCCCACAAGTGTCAAGGAACTTGTCTGAATTTAACCGATACTGGTTGAAAAAAATAAATGGAAGTATGAACTTTTTGGGGGTAACCAAAAAAGTGTTAAACAAATCAAAATATATGTTATTTTTGAGATTCTTCAAATAGCCACCCTTTGCCTTTATGGTAGCTTTGCAGACTCTTGGCATTCTCTCAACCAGCTTCACCTAGAATGATTTTCCAACCGTCTTGAAGGAGTTCCCACATATGCTGAGCACTTGTTTGCTTATTGTCCTTCACTCTGTGGTCACTCATCCCAAACCATCTCAATTTGGTTGAGGTTGGGGGACTGTCGGAGGACAGGTGATCTGATGCAGCACTCCATCACTCTCCTTCTTGTTAAAATAGCCCCTGCACAGCCTGGAGGTGTTTTGGGTCATTGTCCTGTTGAAAAACAAATGATAGTTACACTAAGCCCAAACCAGATGGGATGGCGTATCACTGCAGAATGCTGTGGTAGCCATGCTGGTTAAGTGTGCCTTGATTTCTAAATAAATCACAGACAGTGTCACCAGCAAAGCACCCCCACACCATCACACCTCCTCCTCCATGTTTCAAGGTGGGAAATACACATGCAGAGATCATCCGTTCACCCACACCGCGTCTCACAAAGACACGGCAGTTGGAACCAAAAATCTCCAATTTGGACATTAGACCAAAGACAAATTTCCGCTGGTCTAATGTCCATCAGTCTCCTCTGAGATGTGTCTGCTACTTGAACCCTATGAAGCATTTATTTGGGCTGCAATTTCTGGGGCTGAACTCATCCTCTGCTGCAGAACTAACTCTGGGACTTCCATTCCTGTGGCGGTCCTCATGAGAGCCAGTTTCATCATAGCGCTTGGATGGTTTGTGCGACTGCACTTGAAGAAACTTTCAAAGTTCTTAAAGTTTTCCGTATTGACTGACCTTCGTGTCCTAAAGTATTGATGGACTGTCGTTTCTCTTTTCTTTTTTGAGCTGTTCTTGCCATAATATGGACTTGGTCTTTTACCAAGTCTTCTGTAAGAAATGCATTCCAGGTGACTACCTCATGAAGCTGGTTGAGAGGATGCCAAGAGTATGCAAAGCTGTCATCAAGGCAAAGGGTGGCTATTTGAAAAATCTCAAATATGAAATATATTTTGAATTGTTTAATTAACTCATTTTTGGTTACTACATGATTGTGTTATTTCATAGTTTTGAAATCTTCACTATTATTATACAATTTAGAAAACAGTAAAACAAAACAAGAAAACTTGAATGAGTAGGTGTTCTAAAACCTTTGACCGGTAGTGTATATATTTTCAGTTTTCTATATCTCTTAGATATAGGGCAGACACTTCAACATCCTTTTTCTTATGATCCATAGTATGACTATCTTAAAACAATTCCAAATAGCAATCCCCCCCTCCCCCAATGTCTTACTGTCTCTCTCTCTCACTGTCTATTTTGTTGAGTCTTTTGGTTTGTTTGTTCTTGTGGAGCAGGAAATTTGAATGGGTGATTACTAATGTCAGTCATATTATTGCAGAATGAGAAAGGGAGAGAAGAAAGAATGAAAATAGGCAGAGAGTGAAAGGGAGAGAGGGAGGGGAGAGAGAGACAGAACAGGAGGTAGAGAGAGTAAAGAGACAGAGAGAGAGAGAGCGGTAAAGAGACGGAAAGACAGAAAGAGAGAGAGTGAGAGAGGCAATCTGCAGAGACTGATATAATTGCCCCCTGAAGCAAATAATTGAAGGAGCTCCACATGCGAGATTGGAACATGAAGCATACCTTCATACACCATAACACACAAGTGCACATGCACCCACAGACACATGCCAGTGTGTACCCGCTCACACACATATGAGCATGTGTGTACTGAAGATAATTAAGTTATGAGGGGTGGATGTGCTTGTATCTACACCTGGAATTGTGTGTGTATATTTGGCACCTTGAAAGTGGTACAGTATGTGTTACAGATGGTGTGTGTGGAGATGGAGCAGATATCTGTATGTATGTATGTGTGTTAGTAAGTGTGTGTGTGTGTGTGTGTGTGTGTGTGTGTGTGTGTGTGTGTGTGTGTGTGTGTGTGTGTGTGTGTGTGTGTGTGTGTGTGTGTGTGTGTGTGTGTGTGTGTGTGTGTGTGTTCGAGAGAATGAGAGAGAGATATATATAACAGAAAAAACAGATAGTAAAAAGTGAAGGATGCATTGCAAAGTTTGAATATAAAAGCAGAGAGAACAGACATTGTATTGTGGGGGAGAGAGAGCACAATGCCATGGCTTTAGATGAATCACTGAGGGGTAACCTAGTTTTCCAGACCACACAATGACAGACCAACATCTTTCCTCTTCTCCATCCCTCCCTTCCTCTTCTCCTAAATATTATAGATTGGCCATTCTCTCCTGCCATCACTGGGGAAGGGGGATACAAAAGAGGGCCAGGTGTGTGTGTGTGTGTGTTTGTGTGTGTATCTGCACATGCACGTGTGTGTGATTATATGTCTGCAACTGTGTGTGTGTGTGTGTGTGTGTGTGTGTGTGTGTGTGTGTGTGTGTGTGTGTGTGTGTGTGTGTGTGTGTGTGTGTGTGTGTGTGTGTGTGTGTGTGTGTGTGTGTGTGTGTGTGTGTGTGTGTGTCTGTTAATCCTTATGTGTGTGTGTGTGAGACACACAGTGATATAAATGGGTCTCATATGTTTCCAGTCTGAGCGTTGATCCATGGAGCTTTGTACGGAGCTCAGAAAAGAAGCCAGGGCTTAGGACACAGTTTGATCCTAACAGAGAACATAGCTCTCTCCCTCTGTCTCCCGTCCTCTCTCGCTCTCGTAGTTTATTTTACTCCACACGTTACCTTCCTGTCCCTCTCTGTCTTTCTTTTTCTCCTCTTTTTTGTCTTTCCGTTTCCTTCCTTTTCTCTCTCCTCCGTTCTTCTTTTCTCTCCCCTCCCTACCTGCTTCACTTTGTCTTTCTCCTCTTTTCTCTCTTTTTTTCCCTCTTTCTCCTGTTCTCTCTCTATCACTTTCTCTCTTCTCTGCATTTGTCTCTCTGTCTGATAATTCATTGCACTCCATCTATTGCATTGATTTTCTTCAAAGGTACTTTTTGGTTTCCGTATTATATTTTCACTTCGCTTTTTTACGCTCCCTAAACGTTTCATTTGTGCTGTTTCCATATGATCTAATTGAGAAATGTTCCCAAAACATTTAAAGGGTAGGTAGCATAAACCTAACATGTAAAATATGGATTTGCATTAGTATATGCATCAAAAGTCCCGATGTAAAGAAATTCACTTGATCCCTTTTTGCTGCAGCTTTCTGCCCCGCTTATTGCAGAATCATAAACCTATATTTTTTACTTGACAATTGTTTCTGGGGTTATCCATAAGATCTGGAAAAAAACACAAGTCTCCCCCCCCCCGCTCCACAAAGGCAGCTATCCTGGTTCACTCCTAACGTATAACTTTTTTTTACTTCACATTCTATTCTTAATGAGCACCAATCTGGTTTTCGACCTGGACATAGCGCTGTGCTATATTGTTTTGACCATAAAGATAATTGTACTGCCTTATTTTTTTACCTGTCGAAAACATTTGATATGGTTGACCATGTTTTACTTGTTCAAAGTTTGTCTGAAATAGACCGTGATCAGGCATCTTGCAATTGGTTCAAGAACTATCTAACGGACAGGACACAATGTGTGCTTACTGACCGTATCAAATCTAGTTTCTTTAAAATTATGAAGGTATGCCGCAGAGGGTGATTTTAGGCCATGTTCCCTTCACTTTATATAAATTATATTGGTATATCTGTTAAAACCTGTAACATTCATCTCTATGCAGATTATACAGTTATTTGTATTTACATATATTTATTACGGATCCCCATTAGCTGCTGCCAAAGCAGGGGGTCCAGCAAAATTAAGGCAGTTTATACAATTTTAAAACATTGCAATACATTTACAGATTCCACAACACACTGTGTGCCCTCAGGCCCCTACTCCACCACTACCACAAATCTACATTACTAAATCCATGTGTATGTATAGTGCATAAGTTATCGTGCGTGTGTGCGTGTGCGTGTGCGTGTGCGTGTGCGTGTGTGTGTGTGTGTGTGTGTGTGTGTGTGTGTGTGGGTGTGTGTGTGTGTGTGTGTGTGTGTATGCCTGTGTCTGGGCCAATGTTTGTGTTGCTTCAGTGTCCCCACTGTTCCATAAGGTGTTTTTTTAATCTGTTTTTTAAAAATCTAATTTTACTTGATGTGGAACAGAGTTCCATATAGTCATGGCTCAATGTAGTACTGTGTGCCTTCCATAGTCTGATCTGGACTTGGGGACTTGAAGAGACCTTTTGTGGCATGTCTTGTGGGGTATGCATGGGTGTCCGAGCTGTGGTGCCAGTAGTTTAGACAGCTTGGTGCATTCAACATGTCAATACCAATCATAATTAAAAGTAGTGATGAAGTCAATCTCTCCTCCACTTTCAGCCAGGAGAGATTGACATGCATATTATTAATATTAGCTCTCTGTGTACATCCAAGGCCCAGCCGTGCTGCCCTGTTCTTAGCCAATTGCAATTTTCCAAAGTCCTTTTTTGTGGCACCTGACAACACGACTGAACAGTAGCCTGGTTCCTCTCTAGGTTTCTTCCTAGGTTTTGGCCTTTCTAGGGAGTTTTTCCTAACCACCGTGCTTCTACACCTGCATTGCTTGCTGTTTGGGGTTTTAGGCTGGGTTTCTGTACAGCTCTTTGAGATATCAGCTGATGTACGAAGGGCTATATAAATAAATTTGATTTGATTTAGTCATGGTGCAACAAAACTAGGGCCTGTAGGACCTGCCTTGTTGTTAAGAAGGCAGAGCATCTCTTTATTATAGACAGACTTCTCTCCCTCTTCGCTACTACTAAATCAGTATGTTTTGACCATGACAGTTTGGTCATGGTCAAAACATATGACAGTAACACAATCTAGTGTTACTCCAAGTGGTTTAGTCATCTCAACTTGCTCAATTTCCACACTATTTATTACAATATTTAGTTGAGTGTTTTGTTCCAAATACAATGCTTTTAGTTTTAGAAATATTTAGGGCTAACTTATTTCTTACTACCCACTCTGAAACTAACTGCAGCTCTTTGTTGAGTGTTGCAGTCATTTCAGCCGCTGTAGTAGCTGACGTGTATAGTGTTGAGTCATCCGCATACATAGAAACGCTGGCTTTACTCAAAGTCAGTGGCATGTCATTAGTAAAAAAAAAAAAAAGCAAGTGGCCTAAACAGCTACCCCTTGGAATTCCTGATTCTAACTCGATTATATTTAGGTTTCCTGTAACAGCGTTCTTCTTTTGTTGAAGGAGAGTCGGACCGAAATGCAGCGTGTAAGTTACTCATGTTTATTAGGAAGACAAACGAACGAACTATACACAAATAACTAATAAATACAAAAACAACAAACAGAACGTGAAACCTATTACAGCCTGACTGGTGAAACTAACACAGAGACAGGAACAATCACCCACGAAATGTAAAGCGAAAACCAGGCTACCTAAATACGGTTCCCAATCAGAGACAACGAGAATCACCTGACTCTGATTGAGAACCGCCTCAGGCAGCCAAACCTATTAAACACACACACCCCTAATCAGCTACAATCCCAACTACTACAAACCCCAATATGAAACTACAAACATAATAACCCCATGTCACACCCTGGTCTGACTAACTAATAAACTAAAACACAAAATACTAAGACCAAGGCGTGACATTTCCGTTAAAGAACACCCTCTGTGTTCAGTTAGAAAAGTAACTGTTTATCCATATTATAGCAGGGGGTGTAAAGCCGTAACGCATACCTTTTTCCAGCAGTAGACTATGATCAATAATGTCAAAAGCTGCACACAAGACAGCCCCCACAATCATTTTATCATACATTTCTCCTTTGCCCCCTCAGTACAGCAAGCTATTCATGATCTTCAGCATGGTTTTGACTAAATTGTCATGGTCGTTGTATGGAGGAGACCAAGGCTCAGCGTGGTGGGCGTACATACTTATTTTATTAAAGAAAGAACACTGAACAAAATGAACAAAAAAATAAACGAACCGTGACGCAAATATGAGAAGTGCAGACACGCAACTAAACATAGAATAAATTCTTGCGTCGAGCAATCCCGTATCCGGGAGCGTATTCATAGCCTCAAGCTCATTAGCATAACACAACGTTACCTATTCATGAAAAGATATAATGCACTCACAAGCTTAGCCTTTTGTTAACAACACTGTCATCTCAGATTTTCAAAATATGCTTTTCAACCATAGCTACACAAGCATTCGTGTAAGAGTATTGATAGCTGGCATAGCATTAAGCCTAGCATTCAGCAGGCAACATTTTCACAAAAACAAGAAAAGCATTCAAATAAAATCATTTACCTTTGAAGAACTTCAGATG
Source organism: Oncorhynchus masou masou (assembly GCF_036934945.1). Taxonomy (NCBI): domain Eukaryota; kingdom Metazoa; phylum Chordata; class Actinopteri; order Salmoniformes; family Salmonidae; genus Oncorhynchus; species Oncorhynchus masou. The sequence goes on along the minus strand of NC_088233.1, from coordinate 59,086,992 downwards.
TTTTCAATGAGGAGACTCTCAGTTAGATAGCAGATGTTCAGTTTTTCCAAAAATATTATTTGTGTAGGAGAAATCGCTCCGTTTTGTTCATCACTTTTGGCTAAGAAAAAGACCAGAGTTCTAATGTTAAGCACTTAAAACTGGGTTGTCTATATGCAGGTGTTCAGTCAATACTAAGGTCAGACATCTTTTTCCACCTCATACATTTTCCAATTCCTGATCCCCAAATCAATATTTATTCCCACACAAAGCAGTCATGGTTTAGTTATAGGTATCCATGAGTTTTTACTCTGTTTACTAGAACCTAACAGTATTCAGGACACAAAGTTAATTTCTTTGCCACATTTTTTGCAGTATTACTTTAGTGCCTTGTTGCAAACAGGATGCACGTTTTGGAAATTTTTTGTTATGTACAGGCTTCCTTCTTTTCACTCTGTGAATGAGGTTAATATTGTAACTACAATGTTGTTGATCCATCCTCAGTTTTCTCCTGTCACAGCCATTAAACTGATAGCCATTAACGGTTTTAAAGTCACCATAGACATCATGGTGAGATCTTTGAGCGGTTTCCTATCTCTCTGGAAACTGAGTTATCTTTGTAGTGACTGGGTGCCCTTCGTTGCGAGGCATTGGAACATCTCCCTGGTCTGTGTGGTTGAATCTCCGTTTGAAATCACTCTCGCTCTATCTCTCTTTGTCAATTTTTCAATTTAAGGGGCTTCTTTGGCTTGGGAAACATATGTTTACATTGGAATAAACAATACAACATTTACAGTAAACATTACACTCACAAAAGTTCCAAAAGAATAAAGACACCCCCAGTCAGGTGAGTCGAGCCTATATGCAGAGATCAAAGGATCAAAGGAAGTGCAACAACGGCCATGTGTCAGATGAAACTCTACAATGCTCTGTGTGTGTGTGTGTGTGTGTGTGTGTGTGTGTGTGTGTGTGTGTGTGTGTGTGTGTCTGTGTCTGTGTCTGTGTCTGTGTCTGTGTCTGTGTCTGTGTGTGTGTGCGTCGTAGTAGCGTCACCGCAGCTACACACAGAAGTCTAAGTTAGCCTATCACTATGATGAAACACAGAAGGGGAAAGGGGAAAAGGGAGAGGGAGAGAGACGAAGAGAGAGGGAGAAGGAAAAACAACAGAGAGATAGAGAAACAGAGCGAGAAGCAGAAGGAGACACTGATAGATAGGCAATGAATCAAACAGAGAGAGAGGAAAAGAGAGAGAGACAGACAGAGAGATATAGATAGACAGAGAGATATACTGTAGTCAGAATTGTTTTTGCGACTGCCCAACTGGTGTGTGTGTGTGTGCCACATGCCATCTTTTCATGGCTGAAGGTCTTTGGCACCTGTTTAGGGATGGGTGTCATGGTTGATTAATCCAACCACTACAACATGTGTCTGATAGCTCTGTTAATGTCTTGGGGATGCAGAGCTCTGCTATGTGTCAAACAGACGGACTGCTGTAACCAATGGAGACAGATGGATGAGGGCAACACTGACAGTGTCAAGGACAAAGAGGGAAAGTTTTTTTTTTAACTGACGGAAATGTTTCATGTACAGCCGCAGGTTCCCTCGAAATCACACTGTTTCCACCAGTATCTCCCTAAGAAAAACATGTTTATGTGATGTTACTGTACTGAATTATATAGCTAGATGCATTTTTTTGGGGTGTTCCTGGTCAGAAAATGCTGTCGGTCACCTAGCTAGCTAGAATTATCATCTACCATAAAAACACTACCATCTGAACAATCTGCATATTTAGGTTTGTCAAGCTAAAGTTAGCACTGGGCATCTTGTTAGGTTTATTAAGGAAGAGTAGCTACATGATGTTGTCGTTAGATTCCTTTGTGTACAAAACAGTCTGAATACAGAAGATGTTAGCTAGCCAACTATTTAAGTAGCCTTGTTGGCTAACTTGAACATTGAAAACACTAAGGTTAGCAGCTAACATAGCTAGCAGGCTACAAATGTAACTCAACCCTTATTGTACCTAACGTTACCAGTCCATGAGAACCGTGGCCATTTCGGCGCCACTCTTCCACCCTTCAAAATTAATTCCACTCTTTATCCAGTTCATAAATCCAGTTCATAGATTCATAGATCCAACTTTATCCAGTTCATCTTTTTCTCTCTTATTTTTCTCTTTTGGGGACAAGTTGATTCAGATCCAAGAACAGAGAATGATGCTTGTTTGCTTCATCTGCTCTGTTTGTTTCTGGCGGCTGTATCTGTCACACGCTGATCTGTTTCACCTGTCTTTGTGCTCCCCTGTGTATTTCTGTTTTCTGTTTGTCTGTTGCCAGTTTGTCTTGTCCCGTAAAGTCCTACCAGCCTGTTCCCGTGTTTCCTGTGCTCTAGTTTTTGTTTTTCCTAGTCTTCCCAGTTCTGACCATTCTGCCTATCCCTGACCCTGATCCTGCCTGCCATCCTGTACCTGTCTGACTCTGATTTGGATTATGACTCTTTTGCCTGCCCCTTGTAAAATAATAAACTCTGAGACTTGTACTATCCGCCTCCTGTGTCTGCATCTGGGTCTTAGCCTGAGCCGGGATAGTAACGTTAGGTTGCAAGTGACTTTTACTTCCTCTTCAGCTCTGGAGCAGCAGGGTCATTCGAGTAGGCATGATTAGCGCAAAGACACTCCTAACCCAGAAGGCCAGCCCAAGGCAGCTTAGGGCTCAACCCCCTTGTTTTCATGAAAAATTCAAAAGTCCCACACAGGAAGTGGGGCGGCATACTGTCACCCACAACCTGCTGATTTCTGCTGTAAGGATGTTGTTGGTCTTCTGATATTTATTTGCCTTTGATGTTTGTATGCTTGACAGTGAAGGAGGACGTGATCTGTAGTTTCTGCTGCTGGACAGTTGGGACATGAGCCTATTTTACAGGCAATGATATATTATTATATTATTATATTATTATTTATGATCGTCTTGACTGTCTTTTGTAGTTGAAGTGAAACCAGTGGGAGGATAGAAAGTAAATGCCAATCCTTTTCCCCTTCTGTCCATTCCTTTTGCAATTTGTTGTTGAGACTGATTCTGGTGAGTGATTACAGTGCCTGTAATATGTTTTATACTAGGTCTGACCTGCTGCGGTGTGACTCCCATGCAGTGTTTGTAGAACTGAGATAGAGACAGTACAGATGAATGTGCTAGGGGGTTTGTGTTCTATCTAGGATAGGGCTAAGATACAGGTCATGAGTTCGGAGGTGAATACTGAAAGGTTATTTGTTAGTCTTTTTTTCTGGCTAATTTGTATGTCCGAGACATGTCCTGTCACCAGGTCCTTGGAACAGTCTGTGTAAGTGTGTGTTGTTGTCATGCCCTGACCATAGAGAGCTGTTTATTCTCTATGTTGGTTAGGTTGGGGTGTGATTAAGGGAGGGTTATCTAGGGAAATTGTATACCTATGTTGGCCTGATTATGGTTCCCAATCAGAGGCAGCTGTTTATCGTTGTCTCTAATTGGGGGTCATATATAGGTAGCCTTTTCCCCATTGTGATTTGTGGGATCTTGACTATGTTAGTGTGTAGTTGCTTTCTGTATTGAATGTAGCTTTACGTTTTGTTTATACGCTTAATTGTTTTGTTCTTTAAGTTTTCTTTTCCAAATAAAAGGATGGAAACATATCACGCTGCATCATGTTTTGCGGAGATATGCAATGTGTCTCCAGTGCGCATCCACAGCCCAGTATGTTCTGTGCCTGCGCCCCACACTTGCCGGGCTAAAGTGAGCATCCAGCCAGGACACGTTGTGCCAGCTCTACGCTCCAGACCTCCAGTGCACCTCCACGGCCCAGTATATCTTGCGCCGGCCATAAGTACTGTGTCTCCAGTGCGCCTTCACAGCCCAGTGCGTCCTGTGTCTCCTCCCCGCAATTGCCCTGAGGTGCGTGTCATCAGCCCGGTGCCACCTGTACCGGTCCCACGCATCAGGCCTCCAGTGCGCCTCTACAGTCCAGAGCTTCCGGCGACAGTTCCTAGTCCACTGCTTCCGGCGACAGTTCCCAGTCCAGAGCTTCCAGCGACAGTTCCTAGTCCAGAGCTTCCGGAGACGGTTCCCAGTCCAGAGCCTCTGGCGACGGTACACAGTCTGGAACCTCCAACGACGGTCCGTGATTCGGAACCTCCTATGATGGTCCGCAGTCCGGAATCTCTTGAGACGGTCCGCGGTCCAGGACCTCCTGAGACGGTCAACGGTCCGGAACTACCCGCGACGGTTGGCGGTCCAGAGCCTCTAGCGATGGTCTGCGGTCCAGAGCCTCCAGTGACAGTCTGTGGTCCAGAACCTCCTGCGAGCGTCCCCAGTCTCCGACGAGGAACCACGGTCCGGAGTCTCCGGCAATGATCTATTGTCCTGAGTCCCTGGCGATGATCTATGGTCCGGTTCCTCCGGCGACGATCCCCTATTGAGTCAGGTTTTGTGGTCGGAGTCTGCACCTTTGGGTGGGGTACTGTCTCGCCCTGACCATAGAGAGCTGTTTATTCTCTATGTTGGTTAGGTCGGGGTGTGATTAAGGGAATTATATACCTATGTTGGCCTGATTATGGTTCCCAATCAGAGGCAGCTGTTTATCGTTGTCTCTGATTGGGGATCATATTTAGGTAGCCATTTTCCCATTGTGATTTGTGGGATCTTGACTATGTTTGTGTGTAGTTACTTTCTGCACTGCATGTGGCTTCACGTTTCGTTTATTCACTTTATTGTTTTGTACTTTAATTTTTTTCTTCCAAATAAAAGGATGGAAACATACCACGCTGCATCTTGGTCCACTCCTTATAACGATCGTGACAGTTGTTGAGTGGTATCTTGATTCTACATACCCTGCCGTCAGCAGTCCAACCGCCCATTTGTCCTCTCCTTCCCGAATCCTCTCAAGTAGGCTAAAATCCCCTTTTGGGGATGGCGAGAACACTAAAGGTATGGGTACATACTAAAGGTATGAGCACAGTCAATCCCACGTAGGTTTCTTTTACCCCTAGGTAGTCGGCCCATTTATTGATCTTCCATCCCAAGGCTTCATTATTCTTGCAGCTCCCCCCTTCTTTGTGCAATTTCCGCCTGAAGACATACCCAAATCTAACAGCCTGTAGCTCAGGCAGAACCAAGGATATGCATATTCTTGGTACCATTTGAAAGAAAACACTCTGAAGTTTGTGTAAATGTGAATTGAACGTAGGAGAATAACACACAATAGATCTGGTTTCGATAAAACAATGAAAAAAACTTATGTTTTTTATTTTTATTTTTGTATCATCATCTTTAAAATGAACAACATAAAACAAACATTCAGATAGGATGATGGGGACAATTTCAGTGAAAAATATAAGAGAGCAACAGTACAAAGTTTCAGTATGATAACTTCCAAAATGAGTGTGCTACATGACATTTATCATGAAGTCACCCAGGTGTCCCACACAAGTAAGTGGCCAAATGGCCAAATTGGTGAAGTGGCCCAAGTGGCCAAATTGGTGAAGGTATACATTTTGAAACAAATAACTAAATACAAAATACCAAAATAGTATTCTAACACCCCCCCCCAAAAAGAATTGAGAAAAATAAACGAAAAAATAAAAAATGGGAAAAAAGTATTATTGATACAAAAATATATGGAAAAAAATATATATATATACATTTACAAAATAACATGGGTAACTATTTACACACTTTCAATATTTGGAAGACCCTCAGTCCTCTATCAAATCTATTTATATAGCCCCAGCCTAAAACCTCAAACAGCAAGCAATGCAAGTGTAGAAGCACGGTCATCCTTTGTGTCACTGATATGAAGCGTCTGTGAAATAACCAGAAACCTTTTGCAAGACACAACAGTCATGGGGAAAGGCAGTTGGTAGAGAGATGTTTTCCAGTAGTCCCTCAGGCTTTTCAGCTTCACCAGCCCCATGTAGACGACCAGTGAAAGGTAGCAGAAAAAGTCTGACATGGATATGGGCTTCCATGCTACCTTTTTGCCTGCTTGCTTCTTCTCCCCATACTTATTGGTGTTAGACACGAGCGACTCGACAACAGATTGGGTGAAAAACAGCTGAAAAAGCTGAAGGGGGCTGTAAGTTGATGTCGTACTCACCTGAGGTCCTGGCTCCCTTTTCGGGCTAAGTGTTGGTTGAGGTGGCTCCACATCATCTTCTAGGACAGTGTGCCAACGCCCTTCTGTCCCTTCGTTAGCAGGTGGCACACTTCCCCTCCTCCGCTTCTTTGTCAGTGCCTTCACACCTCTAGATGGCCCGGGAGGTGTGGAGCCGGAGACAACAGGTGTCCGGGTGGATGAACCAGCTTCAGTGGGGGATAGACACCTTGGCACTGGGGGCTCCCATTCAGAGTCAGTGTCACTTTGAAAGAAAATGTTCAGTTAGAACAGTTTCACATATGAGCCCTGTATCAACAGGTATAATAAACAGATATATAGAGTACAGGGAACATAAAGTGCTGTTCCATTTCACTTTGGCCATTGTAGTGGGCCTGCCATCCCCTCAACAGCCTCAAATAGGCTATTTCATGTGGGGGTCGGGTGGAGCGGCAGACACACGCTTCTCAACCATGCTCCCTCTAATCCATAATATGTAGACTGAGAGGAGGAAGCATGGTCGCTGTGTTGCGATGTGTGGGTTTGCTGTTACATTCTACTCCATTCTATATAATATATATATATGTATATATTATATATACATACTTACATACACACACAAACATAGGCTAAGGGTCATTCACATACGTACAAACATACCCCCACCCACAACGCATAGACAATGTGTACTTTACACATTTCATAAAATTGTTACTCGCTTTGAGGACAACTTCTTTGCTCGCTTTGAGGACAATACACTGCCAACGACATGGCCCGTTACCAAAACCTGCGGGCTCTCCTTCACTGCAGCCAACGTGAATAAAGCATTTAAACTTGTTAACCCTTGGAAGGTTGCAGGCCCAGATGGCATCCCTAGCCGCGTCCTTAGAGCATGAGCAGACCCAGCTGGCTTGTGTGTGTACGGACATATTCAATCAATCCTTATCCCAGTCTGCTATTCCCACATGCTCCAAGAGGGACATCATTGTTCCAATTCCCAAGAAAGCTAAGGTACCTGAGCTAAATGACTATCGCCCCGTAGCACTTACCTCCATCATCATGAAGTGCTTTGAGAGCCTAGTCAAGGATCATATCACCTCCTCCCTACCTGACACCCTAGACCCACTCCAACTTGCATACCGCCCCAATAGGTCCACAGACGACGCAATACAGGGAGGAGGTGAGGGCCCTCGGAGTGTGGTGTCAGGAAAATAACCTCACGCTTAACGTCAACAAAACAAAGGAGATGATCGTGGACTTCAGGAAACAGCAGAGGGATCACCCTCTTATCCACATCGACGGGACAGTAGTGGAGAGGTGGAACATTTTAAGTTCCTCGGCGTACGCATCACGGACAAACTGAAACGGTCCACCGAACCTCAGGAGGCTGAAGAAATTCGGCTTTTCACCAAAAACACACAAACTTTTACAGATGCATAATCAAGAGCATCCTGTCGGGCTGTATCACCGCCTGGTACGGCTACTGCTCCGCCCACAACCGTAAGGCTCTCCAGAGAGTAGTGAGGTCTGAACAACACATCACCGGGGGCAAATGACCTGCCCTCCAGGACACCTACACCACCCGATGTCACAGGAAGGCCAAAAAAAACATCAAGGACAACAACCACCCGAGCCACTGCCTGTTCACCCCGCTATCATCCAGAACGCGAGGTCAGTACAGGTGCATCAAAGCTGGGACCGAGAGACTGAAAAACAGCTTCTATCTCAAGGCCATCAGACTGTTAAACAGCCATCACTAACATTGAGTGGCTGCTGCCAACATACTCCATCTCTAGCCACTTTAATAATTCAAGATTGGATGTAATAAATGTATCACAAGTCACTTTGAAACTTTGCCACTTTATATAATGTTTACACACCCTACACTACTCATCTCATATGTATATACTGTACTCTATACCATCTACTGCATCTTGCCTATGCCGTTCGGCCATCGCTCTTCTATATATATTTTTATGTACATATTCTTATTCATTCCTTTACACTTGTGTGTATAAGGTAGTTGTTGTGAAATTGTTAGATTACTTGTTAGATATTACTGCGTGGTCGGAACTAGAAGCACAAGCATTTCGCTACACTCACATTAACATGTGCTAACCATGTGTATGTGACAAATAAAGTTTGATTTGATTTGATCCTGTCTCGGAGCTCTAAGGACAATTCCTTTGATTTTGCTCTGAAATCATGTCCTGTGAATTGAATTTACCACAGGGGGCATTGTGTGTGGATTGAGGAGGTAAAATGTTTTATTCAATACATTTTAGAATTAGCATGTAACGTAACAGAATGTGGAAAAATACTTTCCGAATGCACTGTATATCATCAAAAATAATATTCCGATATGTAAGCTATCCATTTTTTTCTTCCCATCAATACCACAATTTTTTCTCAGGGCAGCAGCTTAGATGACATCCAGTTTTTGTAATAGTGCCGCAGATGCATTGTCGAATTTGGATCTAATGAGAGCAAAATTAACATTCATGAGTGCAGACCGGGATGCCCCGCATGAATCCCTAGTTAAACAACTCATTGCATGAAGAGCTTTTTTACAGGATAATATAACTTATTTTATCTGGTGCTACCGTGTACATTTGCTGTCAAATCACATTCCTAGATATTTAATACTGGTACATGTTCAAGAATTTGTCCATATAATGAGAGGACACATTTTTACTGGTGTGCTCTTCCCGTTGAAGAAGAGTCTTGGTTTTGAGTATGGAAAAAACATAGAGAATAATAGAACCCGCTTGTGGCCAAAATGTAGTTTTAGCATGGGCAGCTCTATTGATGGCTTCCAACATACTTCCGCCATTTTAAAGTAGTCAAAGTAGTCAACTGGGTGGGGATTCCAAGGCACGACAGAGTCCAAAAAAGTATTAATCATAATGTTCATTAGAAGTCATTCTCGACATATTGTCAAGGTCTTTTTCCATGTCGAAGAAAACAGCAACTAGGCTTCCTTGTTAGCCTGTGCTTTACGGATATCTGTTTATAGACACATTATTCCATCTAGAGTGGACCGACCATTTCGGAATCCACTTTGACTGGCTCATAACTAGTAGCAAAATTCTGCTCTCCAGGACATATAGCAGGAGAGTCTGTGACCAAAGATTCCATGAGTTTGCATGTGATTGATGTGTTGAGAGTTATTGGCCTGTATTGGTTGTACGCAAGTGTTGTTTATTACCTGTTTTTTCTATGGGAACTACTACAGCATGTAATATACCTGTTACCCGTACTCTGTTTATGAATTTAAGAATAATCTGTAGAGAGCTGTCTGATAGGTGTCAGTTTATTTCATGGGGTTTTCGGTCTGCTCCCGGGTTGGAGCAGCCGGCTTAATTTCATTTCAGCCGTGGAGAATTCAGCATCCTGTCACATATACTCCCTCGCCGGCACTCAAGGTCACCAGGCTGCTCATTATTACGTACACCAGTCACCTTCGTTACGCGCACTAGCGCCTCATCAGACTCACCTGGACTCCATCACCTGCCTGACTACCTTCCCTATATATGTCAATCCCTTTGGTTCTTTCCCTGGGCAGTATTGTTTCTGTTTCTGTTTCATGTCTGTACGCTGATCGTGTTTCTTGTTTTGACCATGTTTGTGTATTTATAAAATCATTCACTCACTATACTTGCTTTCCGAATCCCAGCCTACACGTTACACGTTAAACATGTTGATGGTCATGGCCAGTGTTTATCTATACAATAAAATATGCCATTTGTTTTTTTTCAAAGCCACTTCTAGTCATGCATGCATACATTTTATTTTGGGGGTCCTCAGAATTAAACCCACTATACTGGCGTAGCAAGCACCATGACCAACTGAGCTGTATTAATTATTGTTCTGGAATCATAATTTCTGTAACCGTCAATTAGGCAGACTAAGTCACACGAATCCATTACATCCTCCAAAATACCCCACAGTGTGTCATTTGCTTTGTAATGGTTCACGAAACCCATGGTTCGGTACGTTTTGCAGCTTTAGGGTCACAGTTCGGTTTCGGGAGGTCACATGCCCCGAATACAACAGGTGTTACCTTATATTGAAATGCTTACTTACAAGCCCTTAAAACCTTTTATGGACAGGGGAGATGCTAGCATCTCAACTGGCCAATTGCCAGATTCAAATACAATGCTATGAAATTCAGACTTTCATTAAATCACACATGTAAGATACTCAATTAAAGCTACATTCGTTGTGAATCCAGCCAACATGTCAGATTTTAAAAATGCTTTTCGGCGAAAGCATAAGAAGCTATAATCTGATAGCCTGCACCCATCTGCACCAGCAGTAAACAAAGGAGCTAGCGTATCTATGGCTAACGTTATATCTTTAGAAAAAAATGCAGTAGAAAGGATTTTCTACGCATATCGAGCAGCTCATTTTATAGATACAAGATGCTCCACCGCAGACCAATTTGAAACTAATTTCTCGGCATGTCCAGTCGACTCATTATCTCAGCCAATCAAGGCTAGTGAGTAGGTTCCTGACTTTTTCTTTGGCTAAACCAATTACGCTCGTAATTTCACAATTGTATTCGTATTTACAGATGGCATAAAAGTTTGTTATTAAGGCACATGAAAGTTCACATGTTTGAGAAGGCCTTCCTGCAAAACAAAAACGCATTTTGATAAAAACATTTTTTCAGTTCAAACGGCTCTCCTGTGAAGTTGTGACTTGCGACATATGCCTAGTTTCCTAAATCGAGTCACATTTACTTAATTTGAAGGAGCCTTCCTCTTAGACAGCACCTTCATGCAGTAGGCAGATCTTGGATATTGGTCTTTCTATAATGTTGGTTCTTGTCTTCAGGCGTACTGCACGTGCTAACCCCTTGGAATCAGGCTGGTCTCAAGAACCTTTCCAAGTATCCATGCACTACGTTGTGCCATGGAGTCCATGACCAGAACCACATCTCCTTCACTGAAGCTGTGTTTCACTTTACCCTACTTTTGTCTTTCCTTTAAGAGTGGCAGGTACTCTTAAAGTAACCATTGTATTCCTTTCCTGACGTAGAGCATGTTGGATATTGCCTTGGTTAAAAGCAGATAGAGTTTCTCTGAATTCTCTTTCAGTACCAATGAAGTTAGTCCCATTATCAGATGTTACATGCATGTTGTACTTGTCCTCTTCTGCACATACATCTTCTTATGGTTTTCATAGACGAGTCTGTGTCAAGAGAGTAAGCAATTTCAATGTGTTTTGCGCTACTGAACATGAATGTAAAGATCAGTCCATATCTTTTCCTCTTCCTTTTTTTATTTCTATAGGACCAAAGTATTTCACACCTACGTTGGTAAATGGCAGGATGTCTGGCATGAGCCTTCAAGTGGCAAATCTGCCATCTTATGCTCAATCTTGCCTCTTTGCCTTCTGCTCACTCTGAGATGATCTTCATGCTGCAGAGTTTGAATTGGTGATACAATACCTTTGACGGAGAAGTGAGAACATGTGATTCCTTCCACCATGTCCTGTTAGTTGATGTATGTGGCGTAAGTGTAGATATGTGAAGATTTTGGAAAGAATGACGGGGTGCTTGACTTCAGGCATAGCTGCCTTACACAGCCGTCCTCCGACTCTGAGAACTTAACCCACCAACACTGGATCCAATTTACAAGTGCTACTTCCTTTCTTGACTGTAGATGGCATATTTATCAAAGTCAAGATCTCCTCTGGGACTCTGTTTTTGGGTGAAGCGAATGATCGCCTCCTCTACATTCAACAGTTCATCCAGACTTACAGCTTGGCCACCGCATGTTGTATTGTAGGCTTGAATCTTGTATTTCACCTTCTGGTTCTGTGAGCGTGTGTGTATGCTGGTGAGATTGAGTTTTAACTGGATTTATTTTCTGTCCTGTAGAAGTGATTTTAACACTTTTTTCAATTTCAGGAACCAAGTCACTGCAGTCTTCAACTTCACCCAAGTGGAGAAATAAAATAGCAGCTTGTTGGTGGGATTTTCAATCTCATTTTCAATATATGCGTTTCAGCCAACGCTTGACAAGCATTTGTGTGATCATGGCATAATGCTATGCTAGGCTCTGCTGGCAGCAGGCAACATGTTCACGGAAATAAGAAAAGCAACCAAATTAAATCATTTAAAGAACTTCAGATGTTTTCACTCAGGAGACTCCCAGTTAGATAGCAAATGTTCCTTTTTTCCCAAAAGATAATTTTTGTAGGCGAAATAGCTTCCGTTTGTTCATCATGCTTGCCTGAGAAATCTACCGGAAAATGCTACCACTACAACGCCAAACTTTTTTCAAAATTAACTCCATAATATCGACAGAAACAAGGCAAACGTTGTTTAGGATCAATCCTCAAGGTGTTTTTAACATATATATTCGATAATATATCCGTCGAGGCAATTGGTTTCTCATAAGAAGCGATTGGAAAAATGGCTACCTTCAGTATTTTACGCAAGATTTTCTGCGGGAGACACCATGTGACCACTTGCTAAATATGGTCCCTTACGGCTATTCTTCAACGGAAATGCGTAAAAAGACGTCACAATGCTGTAGACACATTGGGGAATACGTGGAAAACGTAAGCTCATTCGTAGCTCATTCACAGCCATATAAGGAGTCATTGGCATGAGGCGGTTTCAAAAAATGCAGCACTTCCTGGTTGGATTTTTATCTGGTTTTCGTCTGTAACATCAGTTCTGTTGTACTCACAGACAATATCTTTGCAGTTTTGGAAACGTCAGAGTGTTTTCTATTCAAAGCTGTCAATTATATGCATAGTCAAGCATCTTTTCGTGACAAAATATCTTGTTTAAAACTGGAACGTTTTTCATCCAAAAATGTAAATAGCGCCCCCTAACACTTAACTGGTTTGTGTTCCAGGGGCCACTCCACTTCTGATTTCCATATAAACGTTGGGCCATGGATCTTCCTTTTGCACTCCAGAAACGTGTTTCCACCCAGTACTGAGGCATAATCAGCAGGATTTTTCCTAGTATCCACATACCTCCACTGTGATACGGATGTGTTCTCTCTGATAACAGATATCCTATTGGCCACAAATGTTTAAAACATTGTATGCTCATTGACTATGTACTTGAGCACTGACTGGCTGTCTGTCCAGAACACAGTCTTCCAGCTTCAGCTGTAGCTCTGTACGCAGCATCTTGTCCACCTTTATACTTAGTACTGCAGCAGCCATCTCCATGCGAGGGATTGTTATCTGCTTCAGAGGTGCAACTCTGGCCTTCCCCATGACAAGAGATGCATGAACATCCCCCCTTTGATTCATCAATCTTACATAGCTTACTGTTGAATAACCTATGTAACTGGCATCTGAGAAATGGTGCAGTTGACCTTGAGTGATTGGGCCAAAGTTTTTTGGCTTAATACACATTTCAATCTACATTTTTTCTCTCTAAATCCCTAGTCCTTTTCATCCACTTTTCAGAGAAACACGTGGGGATATTCTTTTCCACGCCACAGCTTCTTCTACACAGCACCTATAATAGTAGTTTGGCAGTTTGGCAGGCAGGGTGAAGGAAGCCCAGGGGATCATATATAGAACTCACCATGGATCTAATTCCTCTATTTGTGTGGGGTTGGTCTTTGATGGTAACATTACAAGTAAATGTGTCAATCTCCACACACCATTGTACTCCCAATGCTCCTTCAATGGAAAGTTTGTCTATGTCCAAATTCAAGCTCTGTCAGCTTCTGAGATGGAGGCTAGTACAGTTCAGCTATTGCTCACCCACTTGGAGAGCTGTGATATCTCTTCAGTGGACACTGATTTCAGGTAGTCATCAACATAAAAATGATTTCTATCTGTGTCAACCACCTCCGGATGACAACATTCCTCTGCAGTCTTCTTTAGTGCATAGATGACACAACTCGGTGACGAGGCAGCTCCAAACAGTCATGCGATACTCAACAGGTGAGAGGTTAGTGTCACCTCCAGGCCACCAGAAGAACCTCAGGAAATCAACATCACTGTGTGATACCTTTGCATGGTGAAACATTGCTTGTATGTCAAACATCATTGCTACAGGCTCCCGAGCACACCTGCAAGACTGCTAATCCCAGATCTGGGCCTTGAAGAAGCTCTGAGTTCAGTGATGTGTCCTTATATATAGCAGAACATTGTCCCTTTCTTTGGGTGATATACCCAATGGTCTGGAATTTAACATTCTTAACAAACTAGTAATTTAACAAACTAGTTGCTCTTCTGGCACTCTCAGCGTACACCTTGTCAATGACATCAGAGACGAAACCTTTGTACACCTCATGGAAGTGTTTACTTCTCTTGAACTTGCATTTCAGGTTTAGGAGGCGCTGTTCAGCAACATGACGGTTGTCGGGTAAGGTGATGTTAAACTTCCTGAAGGGTAACCTTACCCTGTAATGGCCCTTCTGTTACTGACAGAATCATTCATAATCTTCATAAACCGTTTGTCTTCCACTGACATTTATTTTTTCTCCTCGTAGGACTTCTCATTGAAATCTGTGTTGTATTAACTTATCAACATTTCTTCCAGATTTGAAACTGAGATTCTGTTAGCTGTAACAGAAGGACGGTGACTCTTGTCCTCATTATTATGTCTTCTAAGAGGACCGGTGACAACCCACCTCAGTAGGGTCCTTACAGCACATGGTCCATTTTCACAGCTGTTAACCGCCTCCAATGGTTCCATGATTTTGAGAGCGTTGGTTCCTATCAACAGCTCCATTCATTTCAGGAATCTTACTCGGGTATGGCCACTTTTTCTCTGTTGGGATGTTTTCTGTACTCACTGAGATGTTGTTCTGAGTGTAGACTTCAGGTAATTCGATGAAGTTGTGGCTGTGCTACCTGGGTCTAGGAAGGTGTATGTCTGGATAACCCTGTTGCCTTTACTGTGTTTGACCTGTACTGGTACAATAGCAAGTACTAATTCTTGGTCCCCGGCTCCAGTATGCCCATACAGTATGTGTTCAGAGAAACCAGTGCATTACTCACTGGTGCTTTTGATGACTGCTCTGCTGTTCCTCTGATTCTCTGATTAATATGAAGCACACTTGGGTGAGTTTGGTTACATACACAGCAGTTGAGATGCCTTTTGTGGTCTCTTGACATGTGCCCACTTGATAAGCAATCAAAATAATTTCCCTGAGGCTTCTTTTCCTAAGTTGTGGACACAGCTCCAATTTGTGACCGTCGTTACAGACCAGACATCTGATGTATTAGGTTTGGGGGGAGTGCTGTGGTGATGGCACGCTGGTAGCAAAGCTGCTCCCTGTGGATTTGTGAATAGATGTTTGAATGAGCCTTGACTGTGCCCTTTGATTCTTGTTTCTGGACGGTGTGGGATCTTGAATATCGCCGAACCCTGGATGTGTTGCTATTATCACCTATTTTTCAATGAACAGGATGAAATCAAGGAGTCTAAATCAAATCAAATCAAATTTTATTTGTCACATACACATGGTTAGCAGATGTTAATGCGAGTGTCGCGAAATGCTTGTGCTTCTAGTTCCGACAATGCAGTAATAACCAACAAGTAATCTAACAATTAATTCCAAAACTACTGTCTTATACACAGTGTAAGGGGATAAAGAATATGTACATAAAGATATATGAGTGAGTGATGGTACAGAGCAGCATAGGCAAGATACAGTAGATGGTATCGAGTACAGTATATACATATGAGATGAGTATGTAAACAAAGTGGCATAGTTGAAGTGGCTAGTGATACAAAAATTACATAAGGATGCAGTAGATGATATAGAGTACAGTATATACGTATACATATGAGATGAATAATGTAAGGTATGTAAACATTATATTAGGTAGCATTGTTTAAAGTGGATAGTGATATATTTTACATAATTTCCCATCAATTCCCATTATTAAAGTGGCTGGAGTTGAGTCAGCGTGTTGGCAGCAGCCACTCAATGTTAGTGGTTGCTGTTTAAGTTAGAGCTCGGGCTACTTTTTTCAACATTTTGTTAAAAATCGCGCAACATTTCAACGTCCTGCTACTCATGCCAGGAATATAGTATATGCATATGATTAGTATGTGTGGATAGAAAACACTCTGAAGTTCCTAAAACTGGTTAAACCACGGCTGTGACTATAACAGAACGTGTGTCTCGGGGAAAATCCCAAGGAAAACTAAACACCCAAAAGAAAAAAAATATCAATGCGCTAGTTGCTTGTATTGTCTATGGCAAGAGAAAATAGATAGCTCCCAGGTGACAATTCCTACAGCTTCCACACGATGTCTCAAGTCTTGGCAATTGGTGTGACGTTATTCCTTGGTTCAACGAAGAAGAGGCACTTTCTGTCATCACTGCATCACAAAGCAAGTTTTTGTAAGAGAGAATATCGACCATCGTCTCAAGACTTAATGCTATTGAATACAGATCGCCCCGTGATGAATTCGATCGCGTATTAACGTTTACTAATACCTAAAGTTGGATTACAAAAGTATTTTGAAGTGCTTTGTAAAAGTTTATAGGCAACTGTTTTAATTTAAAAAAATAACGTTGCGTTTAGAAAAAGTGTTTTTTCTGGATCACACAGTCTTCATAAATGGACATTTTGGGTATACAAGGACCGATTTAATTGGAAAAAAGACCCAATTGTGATGTTTATGGGACATATAGGAGTGCCAACAAAGAAGCTCGTCAAAGGTAATGAATGTTTTATATTTTATTTCTGCGTTTTCTGTAGCGCCGGCTACGCTAATTCTTTTGTTTACGTCCCTTTCAGGTATTTCGGGGTGTTGCATGCTATCAGATAATAGCTTCTCATGCTTTCGCCGAAAAACATTAAAAAATCTGACTTGTTGGCTAGATTCACAACAAGTGTAGCTTGAATTGAGTAACCTGCATGTGTGTTTTAATGAACGTGCTATTAGCATTTGGCGTAGCGCATTTGCTTTTATTGTTGGCAAGGTGGGACGCTAGCGTGTCGGGTGGGTCAGAGAGGTTAACAGTCTGATGGCCTTGAGATAGAAGCTGTTTTTCAGTCTCTCGGTCCAAAGCTTTGATGCAACTGTACTGACCTCGCCTTCTGGATGATAGCGGGGTGAACAGGCAGTGGCTCGGGTGGTTGTTGTCCTTGATGATCTTTATGGCCTTCCTGTAACATCGGGTGGTGTAGGTGTCCTGGAGGGCAGGTACTTCAGGTACCCCGGTGATGCGTTGTGCAGACCTCACTACCCTCTGGAGAGCCTTACGGTTGTGGGCGGAGCAGTTGCCGTACCAGGCTGTGAAACAGCCCGCCAGGATGCTCTCGATTGTGCATCTGTAGAAGTTTGTGAGTGCTTTTGGTGACAAGCCGAATTTCTTCAGCCTCCTGAGGTTGAAGAGGCACTGCTGCGCCTTCTTCACGATGCCGTCTGTGTGAGTGGACCAATTCAGTTTGTCTGTGATGTGTATGCCGAGGAACTTAACTTTACTACCCTCTCCACTACTGTTCCATCGATGTGGATAGGGGGGTGTTCCCTCTGCTGTTTCCTGAAGTCCACAATCATCTCCTTAGTTTTGTTGACGTTGAGTGTGAGGTTATTGTCCTGACACCACACTCCGAGGGCCCTCACCTCCTCCCTGTAGGCCGTCTCGTCGTTGTTGGTAATCAAGCCTACCACTGTTGTGTCGTCCGCAAACTTGATTATTGAGTTGGAGGCGTGCGTGGCCACGCAGTCGTGGGTGAACATGGAGTACAGGAGAGGGCTCAGAACGCACCCTTGTGGGGCCCCAGTGTTGAGGATCAGCGGGGTGGAGATGTTGTTGCCTACCCTCACCACCTGGGGTCGGCCCGTCAGGAAGTCCAGTACCCAGTTGCACAGGGCGGGGTCGAGACCCAGGGTCTCGAGCTTGATGATGAGCTTGGAGGGTACTATGGTGTTAAATGCCGAGCTGTAGTCGATGAACAGCATTCTCACATAGGTATTCCTCTTGTCCAGATGGGTTAGGGCAGTGTGCAGTGTGGTTGAGATTGCATCGTCTGTGGACCTATTTGGGCGGTAAGCAAATTGGAGTGGGTCTAGGGTGTCAGGTAGGGTGGAGGTGATATGGTCCGTGACTAGTCTCTCAAAGCACTTCATGATGACGGAAGTGAGTGCTACGGGGCGGTAGTCGTTTAGCTCAGTTACCTTAGCTTTCTTGGGAACAGGAACAATGGTGGCCCTCTTGAAGCATGTGGGAACAGCAGACTGGTATAGGGATTGATTGAATATGTCCGTAAACACACCAGCCAGCTGGTTTGCGCATGCTCTGAGGGCGCGGCTGGGGATGCCGTCTGGGCCTGCAGCCTTGCGAGGGTTAACACGTTTAAATGTTTTACTCTCCTCGGCTGCAGTGAAGGAGAGTCTGCATGTTTTCGTTGCAGGCCATGTCAGTGGCACTGTATTGTCCTCAAAGCGGGCAAAAAAGTTATTTAGTCTGCCTGGGAGCAAGACATCCTGGTCCGTGAATGGGCTGGTTTTCTTTTTGTAGTCCGTGATTGACTGTAGACCCTGCCACATACCTCTTGTGTCTGAGCCGTTGAATTGAGATTCTAATTTGTCTCTATACTGACGCTTAGCTTGTTTGATAGCCTTGCAGAGGGAATAGCTGCACTGTTTGTATTCGGTCATGTTACCAGTCACCTTGCCCTGATTAAAAGCAGTGGTTTGCGCTTTCAGTTTCACGCGAATGCTGCCATCAATCCACGGTTTCTGGTTTGGGAATGTTTTAATCGTTGCTATGGGAACGACATCTTCAACGCACGTTCTAATGAACACACACACCGAATCAGCGTATTCGTCAATGTTGTTTTCTGACGCAATACGAAACAATACGAGTCTTGCACGCCCACCATGGTGCTGCTCCTTTAACCTCTTGAAACTCTGGGGGCGCTATTTCATTTTTGGATGAAAAACGTTCCCGTTTTAAACAAGATATTTTGTCACAAAAAGATGCTCGACTATGCATATAATTGGTAGCTTTGGAAAGAAAACACTCTGACGTTTCCAGAACTGCAAAGATATTTTCTGTGCGTGCCCTAGAACGTGAGCTACAGGCAAAACCAAGATGAAACGGCATCCAGGAAATGAGCAGGATTTTTGAGGCTCCGTTTTCCATTGTCTCCTTATATGGCTGTGAATGCGAGAGGAATGAGCCTGCCCTTTCTGTCGTTTCCCCAAGGTGTCTGCAGCATTGTGACGTATTTGTAGGCATATCATTGGAAGATTGACCATAAGAGACCACATTTACCAGGTGTCCGCCCGGTGTCCTGCGCCGAAATTGGTGCGCAAACCTCAGCTGCAAGTATTTTTCCATGGAATTCAGAGAAGAAAGCAGGCTTCCACGAACGATATATCAATGAAGAGATATGTGAAAAAACACCTTGAGGATTGATTCCAAACAACTTTTGCCATGTTTCGGTCGATATTATGGAGTTAATTCGGAAAAAGTTTGACGTTGTTGGTGACTGAATTTTCGGTTCGTTTCGGTAGCCGAATGTGATGTACAAAACGGAGCGATTTCTCCTACACAAAGATTCTTTCAGGAAAAACTGAACATTTGCTATGTAACTGTGAGTCTCCTCATTGAAAACATCCGAAGCTCTTCAAAGGTAAATTATTTTATTTATTTGGTTATCTGGTTTTTGTGAAAATGTTGCGTGCTAAATGCTACTCAAAATGTTAAGCTAGCTTAGCATACTCTTACACAAATTAGTGAATAGCTATGGTTCAAAAGCATATTTTTTGAAAATCTGAGATGACAGTGTTGTTAAGAAAAGGCTAAGCAGTGTCTACTACTTTTTTTTAGAGCAGGCGCATTATTTTCATTTTATTTGCGATTTTCAGAAATCGTTAACGTTGCGTTATGCTAATGAGCCTGAGGCTTTATTCACAATCCCGGATCCGGGATGGGGAGTTTCAAGAAGTTAATTAACTCACAAGCTCCTCTCCCTGAGTTTGTAGGGTAGTTTCAAGAGGATGTTCTTTAAACTGGAGGCCAGATCCATCTCGTCCATGTCTTCCATATCTTCCATTGCATTACAACAAACTCTGAGGTATAATGCATAAGCCTGTAATGCCTTGTGGTCTTCGGGTTTTGATGCTTGGCCAGCTAAAAGCCTTCTCCATGTATGCATGGGCAATCTTGTATTCATTACCATAGTGCTCCTTTAATAAGCCCTTGGCTTTCTGATAGCCCCTATCCGGAACCATATATTGGCAGCTCCTAACTAGCTATTAAGCCTGCCCTCTGGTGTACTGTTTGAGGAAGTGTTGTTTGTCTTGGCTAGTTTGGGCTCTATTCTCTATACCATGTACTGTACTGTAAAATGTCATCATCAAAAATGGTCTCGGTGGCAGAAAGGAAAGATGTTGCTGTTTGACTAACATAGCAGTAACTTCATTCTGTCTTTGGAGAATGGTGATGAGATGGTTTTCTATGTTTTCCTGTGAAATGTCCTGAGCACTGTCCTGTGAATTGGAAAGTCTTGCCTGTTCTCCCTGTGACCCTCTATGTGAGTTGGTCAGCACAGAGGGGCCTTGTCCTGTATAGGCCTTGGGTTAGATTATTGTGCAGCAGTGTGCTCTCCATGAGCTGCTGTGTGAATCCCACTGTGTCCTGACTGTTCTGATTGAGCTGAAATACTGTGAGTCTGGGCTGATTGAATGTCATTATGCTCAATGACTTGGGATACTTCTTTGGGATGCAGGCTTAGGGCATGTCTGGCAGAAGTGCCCCTCTGCCCTGTGTGATATTCAAGGTCTGAGATGCTGTATTTTTTGGCATTTCCTCAAAGTATACATTCATGCCATTTATTGTTGTTCAGTTGCCATTATTTCTTCTCCTGCAGATGTCAAAACCATGAGCTTTGCTGAGGCAGCTGCTATTTCAATTTACAGCTAAAGTCTCACTTCTTTTACTCAGTTCCATCTTTTGTTGGTTTAATTCCTCCTCCCTATCCTCTAGATGGTGTTTGAACTTGAGAGCAGCAGCCTTGATATAAATTTTGCTCTTTCAGTCTCTGCTCGGATGCAGGATCAGGATGTGGAGGATACACCTGAGCGAGAACTCCTGTTAGACCTGCGCCTGGAGGTTTGGGACACTGTCAGGTTTAACATAATCTTTTTCATCAATGCATTCATAAGGCTTCTCTGTTGCTGGGGCTAGACCTGAAATCCATTGAGACACAGTAACAAGAAATGCCTTAATATGCTGACATTTGGGTTCATACTAATTCAACATATCATTTTTTCTTTCATCCTCAGGTATCATGTGATGATAGGAATCAATACATTCTTTCTCATCCATTCAACATTTAACTGAACTGGAGTAGGTTTTATTTAACAATTTCAATATTCTTATTGTCAGTCATCAGATCAATAGCAATGTTAATTTTGAGAGTCAGCTTTCCCAGTTTACCCGTTCTGGATTTATGCATTTGGGAAACTTTCTCCTTCATGTCATTTTCTGAATAAGGCTCCTCCACTAGAGCCACGCTTCCCCCATATACAACACTATCTGCAGTGGTAGAATTCTCTTCAGCCATATTCCCTCAATAGGCTAACACAACATGTTTTTGCGTGGATTCCATGACACAGTTAGCTTTTAACAGCTAGGGCCGCCATTTCTTGTCCCGGAATCCTGCTTAACAGACAGGTTGAAGCCTGCTTGACAAAGACGCTAAGCTGCTAGCCATCAATCTAACGAAGTTGGTACTAGAGGAGTTTTGCAATGGAACCTTCTTTGTCTGGAGAAATAAATGAACAGGTCCAACGCTGTAGGAGCTGTATTTGCTAAGCTTTGTTTTGGAACAAACCGGAACACTCGGAGTCCAATGTGGCAATTGTTTGCTTGCCGAGGATTATAGGCTTGAGGTGGCTTTCTTGATCATGCAGGTCACCAGCCTACATAAGAAACTGGGGAAAACGCAGAGTGGAATGTTTACATTGTCTACGCCGGTGGCTGGATGGCGTTCGTGCTTGTTGGATGCATCTCCGCCTCGTCATTTGTCGTTATCCGACTGGCCGGTGCTGATAGCGGAGTCGATGGGGCACAGCAAGAGGAGCAAGGCAATCAGTGATGGTTGCATGTCATGAGCCGTGGACGCCGAAGACAGCCTCCTCCCGCAAAGCAGTCTACAACAAATAGTTTTGCCATCCTGGAGTCTGATTTTCCTGCACCTTTGCCGCTCGGGGTGCCTGCATCTGCGGCCGCAGTGTCTACTACTATGATTTCGATGTCCACGTTGGCAACCTTCCTTCCCTGCTCTGGATCGTGCGGGGCTTCTCCATCTGTCGGAGGCCTGCACCAGGCTCCGGGAGCAACGTGCTCAAGTTATCCTGCCTCTCGCCCATCCATAAAAGGTTCTCCGAATCCTGTGAAGCATGGGAGTGGGCGTATTTCCTCGTCCTTATCGCCAGCCATGATTTTGGGCAGCTCCATCGTAACAATGTCCTATCCCAGAGCGCAAGTAAATGACATTACTCCGATGCTCCCGAATGTACTACATCAGTACATGGAAATAAATTATATTGTAGTCCATGTGGGTTTTAATGACATTATGAAGGGCAGCTCTAAACAGTTGAAACTGGATTTTAAAGAGCTGATTGACTCTCTGTTATTCACTAACAAAAGACCCATCATATCACTTTAGCAGTATTCTTTCTCTTCACAACTGGCTACATGATTATTGCACCTCAATGGGTGTGACTTGTATTGACAATTTTGAGCACTTGTGAAACAAAACACGTTTTATAAGGAGGATGGGATGCACCCAAATCATTTTGGTTCCAGGATCCTTTCACAGCATTATAATGCTGCGTTGAGATAATGACTTATCAATGACCCAATCCCAGCTCAACTAATCCCTACTATTGTGAAGCAGAGTTGTCATTCAGCAAATGTACATTACACCAGGGGTGTTGGAAGACACAATGTAAGTAACCTAATTTATGTCCTTATATCTGTCCTGAATGCCTCTGCTGGTCATACAGCTGTTGTATGCAGTAATCATGTGCCTATGAACCAGGTGTAAACTGTTATCAGTGAGGCGGTGTGCCCTAGGAGGAAGTCCACTGTGTGCAGCTCACCCTGCACTAACATAAATAACATGAGCATATCTACTTCTGCTAAGCTTCCCAGTAAAGCAATGAAAACAAGTAAGCATCCCGGAAGAAAAGTGCTCAAAATAGTCTACGTTAACATATGTAGCTTAAGAAACAAGGTTCATGAAATCAATAATTTCCTAGCAACAGATGACATTCATATTCTGACTATCTTTGAAACTAACTTAGATAATACCTTTGATGATACAGTGGTAGCAATACAAGGTTATAACATTTACAGAAAATTTAGAAATGCCAATGGTGGAGGTGTTGCTGTTTATATTCAGAACCATATTCCTGTAAAGATTAGAGAGGATCTCATGTTAATTACTGTTGAAGTAATATGACTACAGGTTCATCTGCCTCACCTAAAGCCCTTTCTCGTGGGAAGCTGCTATAGACCACCAAGTGCTAACAGTCAGTATCTGGATAACATGTGAAATGCATGTGATATAGAGAGGTATAATATCTGGGTGATTTAAATAGCGCCTGGCTTTCATCAAGCTGCCCAATCAAGAGATGATGCAAAAGGAAAGGAAAATAAGTCTGGCTGCACAAAGATAAAATTCTGCGAAATTCTGACTTGTGCTCTAATATATGCTTCACTGATTTCTGCTCTAGTAAAAGCCTGAGTTTTCCTCACGTTAACACTTTAAGCGTATTACCTAAAATTGGACAATTGAAAGTTTGGGTTCACAAGCTCCAATCCAGATGTGTTTGTCATTACTGGTTAAGAAATAGTGTTTTGAACACTGATGTTAACCTTTCTAGTTATAACTTTTTTCAGCAAGACAGATCTTCTAAGGTGGTGCAGTGGCAATCTTTACCAAGGAACACCTTCAGTATACGGTTGTCTCCACCAAGTATGTCCCCAAACAATTAGATTTGCTGGTTTTAAGCAGTAAACTTTTAAATAGCCATTTGTTGACTGTTGCTGGGTATTATTGTTCACCATCAGCACCAACCTGTACACTAAATGCCCCAAGCTCTCTCCTGGCCCCTTACACTAAGTTTGAATTTGTCCTGCTAGGTGACCTAAACTGGGACATGCTTAAACCACCTGACCAAGTCCTAAAGCAATGGGACTCCCTAAATCAGATTATTACCAATACCAAAAGATATAATAATAATAATAATATATCCCATTTAGCAGACGCTTTTGTCCAAAGCGACTTACAAGTCGGCTGGGGCCACTACTTTTGCATATGGGTGGCCCCAGTGGGAATCGAACCCACGACGCTTGGCGTTGCAAGCGCCATGCTCTACCGACTGAGCCACACAGGGACTGCCTACTCTCCTTGATGTTATCCTTGCAAATCAGTCTGGTGTTTTCTGTAATGACCTTAGTGATCACTTAGTGAAATGACCTGTCCTGGTTTGTCTTCGATACTTGCTAAAAAACTTTAATGAGCAAGCCTTGCCTCACGACCTGGCCTCTGTAAATTGGTATAGAATCAGTTTGATCCCATCTGTCGAAGACACTTGGACCTTTAAAAAAATATTTTTGTGGTATTGTTAACAAACAATAAAGTACATGAGAATTAAAAATAGGTTCTGTCTCTGGTTTGACCATGATCTAGCAGAGTTACTCCACCGCTAGAATTCCATTTGGCAAAAGGCTCGGCACACGCATACACAGGCTGACTGGTTCTCGTTCAGGCAAATGAGAAATAAGTGCACTCAGGCTATCCGGAAGGCCAAAGTTAGTTACTTTAAGGAGTAATTCTCTCTCTGTGGGTCTAACGCAAGATGTTCTGGAAAACGATTAAAGACCCAGAGAATAAACCCTCCTCCTCACAGCTGACCATGCCCCTTAATGTTGATGATGTGGTTGTTACTGACAAAGAGCACATGGCTGAGCTCTTTAATCACCACTTCATTAAGTCTGGATTCATATTTGACTCAGCTATGCCTCTTGGCCCAACCAACATTTCCTCATCTCCCACCCCTTCTAGTGCGACTAGCCAAGATGCTCCTCCCTCTTTTTCCTTTGTCCCACTACAAAGTTTCTCCCTGCAGGCGGTCACTGAGTCTAAGGTGCTAAAACAGCTCCTTAAACTTGACCCCCAAAAACCATCTGCGTCAAGTTTATCTCTCCCCTCTGGGGAGGTTCCCATTGCTTGGAAGGCAGCCACAGTGTGTCCATTATTTAAATAAGAGGTCAAGCTGATCCTAACTTTTATAGGCCAATTTCTATTGTTATTGTTTATCAAAACTGTTGGAAATGCCTGTCAATAATCAACTGACTGGCTTTCTTGATGTCTATAGCATTCTCTCTGGTATGCAAACTGGTTTCCGCTCAGGTTATGGATGTGTCACTGTAACCTTAAAGGTCCTAAATTATGTCACCAATTGCCCTTGATTCTAAGCAATGTTGTGCTGCTATTTTTATTGACTTGGCCAAAGTTTTTGATACAGGAGTATTGGTGTCTCTGAGGGGTCTTTGGCCTGGATTGCTAACTACCTCTCTCAACAAGAGAGGTAGTACCCCAAGGCTCAATCCTAGGCCCCACGCTCTTCTCAATTTACATCAATAACATAGCTCAGGCAGTAAGAAGCTCTCTCATCCATTTATATGCAAATGATACAGACCTATACTCAGCTGGCCCTTCCCTAGATTATGTGTTAACCTCTTGAAACTCTGGGGGCGCAATTTCATTTTTGGATGAAAAACGTTCCCGTTTTAAACAAGATATTTTGTCACAAAAAGATGCTCGACGTGCATATAATTGATAGCTTTGGAAAGAAAACACTCTGAATTTCCCAGAACTGCAAAGATATTGTCTGTGGGTGACCTAGAACGGGAGCTACAGGCAAAACCAAGATGAAACGGCAACCAGGAAATCAGCAAGATTTTTGAGGCTCCGTTTTCCATTGTCTCCTTATATGGCTGTGAATGCGAGAGGAATTAGCCTGCCCTTTCTGTCGTTTCCCCAAGGTGTCTGCAGCATTGTGACGTATTTGTAGGCATATCATTGGAAGATTGACCATAAGAGACTACATTTTCCAGGTGTCCGCCCGGTGTCCTCCGTCGAAATTGGTGCGTCATTTTCAGCTGCTAGTATTTTTCCATGCGATTCTGAGGGGAAAGCAGGCTTCCACGAACTGCATATCAATGAAGAGATATGTGAAAAAACACCTTGAGGATTGATTCTAAACAACGTTTGCCATGTTTCGGTCGATATTATGGAGTTAATTCGGAAAAAGTTTGACGTTTTGGTGACTGAATTTTCGGTTCGTTTCGGGGGCCAAATGTGATGTACAAAACGGAGCGATTTCTCCTACACAAAGATTCTTTCAGGACAAACTGAACATTTGCTATGTAACTGAGAGTCTCCTCATTGAAAACATCGAAAGCTCTTCAAAGGTAAATGATTTTATTTATTTGGTTATCTGGTTTTTGTGAAAATGCTGCGTGCTAAATGCTACTCAAAATGCTAAGCTAGCTTGCAATACTCTTACACAAATGATTGATTTGCTATGGTTCAAAAGCATATTTTGAAAATCTGAGATGACAGTGTTGTTAAGAAAAGGCTAAGCTTGAGTGCAGGCGCATTATTTTCATTTTATTTGCGCTTTTCAGAAATCTTTAACGTTGCGTTATGCTAATGAGCCTGAGGCTTTATTCACGATCCCGGATCAGGGATGGGGAGTACCAAGAGGTTCTTCTTGGTGACAGGGAGCAGTATTTTCACATCCGGATTAAATGCATGCCCAAATTCAACTGTCTGCAACTCATCCCCAGAAGATAGGATATGCATATTATAGAAAACACTCTGAAGTTTCTAAAACTGTTTGCAACATGTCTGTGAGTATAACATAACTTATTTAGCAGGCGAAACCCCAAGGACAAACCATTTAGATTTTTTTTGAGGTCACTCTCTTTTCAATGGGTTCTAATTGGAAATCCAGATATCTAAGGAACCTTCTTGCAGTTCCTATCACTTCCACTGGATGTCAACAGTCTTTAGAAATTGGTTGAGGTTTTTACTTTGTGTAATGAAGAAGTAGGGCCATCTTGAACAAGGGTAACTTGAAGTGTACTGTTAGATAGAGGCGCGTGACCAGAAAGCTAGCTATAGTTCACAGATCTTCAGTTTTATCGATTATTCAAATTAAAAAAATACCTAAAGTTGTATTACAAAAGTAGTTTGAAATGTTTTGGCAAAGTTTACAGGTAACTTTTTGAGATCTTTTGTCATCACGTTGCGCAATTTGGAACCAGTGTTTTTCTGGATCAAACGCGCCAAATAAATGACCATTTTGGATATATATCGACGGAATTAATTGAACAAAAGGACCATTTGTGATGTTTATGGGACATATTGGAGTGCCAACAGAAGAAGCTCGTCAAAGGTAAGGCATGAATTATATTTTTATTTCTGCGTTTTGTGTCACGCCTGCAGGGTTGAAATATGCTTCTCTCTCTTTGTTTACTATGGTGCTATCCTCAAATAATAGCATCGTTTGCTTTCGCCGAAAGGCCTTTTTGAAATCTGACATGTTGGCTGGATTCACAACAAATGTAGCTTTAATTTTCTATCTTGCATGTGTGATTTAATGAAAGTTTGATTTTTATAGTCATTTATTTGAATTTGGCACTCTGCGTCCCACGCTAGCGTCCCACATATCTCAGAGAGGTTAAACTCTCTACAACAAAGCTTTCGTAGTGTTCAAAAAGCTTTCTCTGCAGGTAGTATAACTTTTCATTACATTTTTCATTACATTTCATTATAGTACAACGGTTTGATTTGTCTAATCTTAGCAATTTCTTCTTAGCTAGCTAAGAAGCCGTCTTTGTATCAAAGATAATTGCGTAATTATCGTATTTCGTCGTCCTAACGTAGTCTACACTGCTATCTGCCCAGCAGCTAGCTAAGCAGCTAGCTAACGTCCACTGTCCACCAGCACTGTAGAAACTATTACACTCAACTGAACGACTCGATTAGTGAAGTGTTAGCTAGCTACATAGTTGTCTTTGCTGTCTTCGTATCCAAGATAATTGTGTAGTTTAGAGTGTGTAGACCTAGAGTGATTATCTTAATTTACCGAGGTTAGCTAGCCAGTTATTTGTCGTCCTTAACGTAGGAGATGCTGCTAGCTAGCTAGCCAACAGCTAGCCAACCTCTACCGAATAGAACTTCAACTAACTTCCGCTTCGCTCCACAGGTAGTATCACATTTTCATTTCACTTCATTACAGTACAACGGTTTGATTTGTTTGATCGTAGCTAGCTAGCTACATAGCCGTCTTTGTATCTAAGACAATTGTGTAGTCTAGAGCGATTTTCTAGGTTAGCTAGCCAGCTATTGTCGTTCTTTTAACGTAACGTAACGCAATCAACACTGCTAGCTAGCCAGCTAGCCCCGAATAGCAGCACAGTAGAAACTATTACAGTACAACGGTTTGATTTGTTTGATCGTAGCTAGCTAGCTACATAGCCGTCTTTGTATCTAAGACAATTGTGTAGTCTAGAGCGATTTTCTAGGTTAGCTAGCCAGCTATTGTCGTTCTTTTAACTTAAATGTAATGTAAATGTTCTTTTAACGTAACGCAATCAACACTGCTAGCTAGCCAGCTAGCCCCGAATAGCAGCACTGTAGAAACTATTACACTCGACGGAACGACTGGATTAGTGTAGTGTCAACATCGCAGCCACTGCCAGCTAGCCTACAAAGTCAACAACGCAGCCACTGCCAGCTAGCCTACTCCAGCAGTACTGTATAATTTCAATCATTTTAGTCAATAAGATTCTTGCTAAGTAAGCTTAACTTTCTGAACATTCGAGACGTGTAGTCCACTTGTCATTCCAATCTCTTTTGCATTAGCATAGCCTCTTCTGTAGCCTGTCAACTATGTGTCTATCTATCCCTGTTCTCTCCTCTCTGCACAGACCATACAAACGCTCCACACCGCGTGGCCGCGGCCACCCTAATCTGGTGGTCCCAGCGCGCACGACCCACGTGGAGTTCCAGGTCTCCGGTAGCCTCTGGAACTGCCGATCTGCGGCCAACAAGGCAGAGTTCATCTCAGCCTATGCCTCCTTCCAGTCCCTCGACTTCTTGGCACTGACAGAAACATGGATCACCACAGATAACACTGCTACTCCTACTGCTCTCTCTTCGTCCGCCCACGTGTTCTCGCACACCCCGAGAGCTTCTGGTCAGCGGGGTGGTGGCACCGGGATCCTCATCTCTCCCAAGTGGTCATTCTCTCTTTCTCCCCTTACCCATCTGTCTATCGCCTCCTTTGAATTCCATGCTGTCACAGTTACCAGCCCTTTCAAGCTTAACATCCTTATCATTTATCGCCCTCCAGGTTCCCTCGGAGAGTTCATCAATGAGCTTGATGCCTTGATAAGCTCCTTTCCTGAGGACGGCTCACCTCTCACAGTCCTGGGTGACTTTAACCTCCCCACGTCTACCTTTGACTCATTCCTCTCTGCCTCCTTCTTTCCACTCCTCTCCTCTTTTGACCTCACCCTCTCACCTTCCCCCCTACTCACAAGGCAGGCAATACGCTCGACCTCATCTTTACTAGATGCTGTTCTTCCACTAACCTCATTGCAACTCCCCTCCAAGTCTCCGACCACTACCTTGTATCCTTTTCCCTCTCGCTCTCATCCAACACTTCCCACACTGCCCCTACTCGGATGGTATCGCGCCGTCCCAAACCTTCGCTCTCTCTCCCCGCTACTCTCTCCTCTTCCATCCTATCATCTCTTCCCTCTGCTCATACCTTCTCCAACCTATCTCCTGATTCTGCCTCCTCAACCCTCCTCTCTTCCCTTTCTGCATCCTTTGACTCTCTATGTCCCCTATCCTCCAGGCCAACTCGGTCCTCCCCTCCCGCTCCGTGGCTCGACGACTCATTGCGAGCTCACAGAACAGAGCTCCGGGCAGCCGAGCGGAAATGGAGGAAAACTCGCCTCCCTGCGGACCTGGCATCCTTTCACTCCCTCCTCTCTACATTTTCCTCCTCTGTCTCTGCTGCTAAAGCCACTTTCTACCACTCTAAATTCCAAGTATCTGCCTCTAACCCTAGGAAGCTCTTTGCCACCTTCTCCTCCCTCCTGAATCCTCCTCCCCCTCCCCCCCCTCCTCCCTCTCTGCAGATGACTTCGTCAACCATTTTGAAAAGAAGGTCGATGACATCCGATCCTCGTTTGCTAAGTCAAACGACACCGCTGGTTCTGCTCACACTGCCCTACCCTGTGCTCTGACCTCTTTCTCCCTCTCTCTCCAGATGAAATCTTGCTTCTTGTGACGGCCGGCCGCCCAACAACCTGCCCGCTTGACCCTATCCCCTCTTCTCTTCTCCAGACCATTTCCGGAGACCTTCTCCCTTACCTCACCTCGCTCATCAACTCATCCCTGACCGCTGGCTACGTCCCTTCCGTCTTCAAGAGAGCGAGAGTTGCACCCCTTCTGAAAAAACCTACACTCGATCCCTCCGATGTCAACAACTACAGACCAGTATCCCTTCTTTCTTTTCTCTCCAAAACTCTTGAACGTGCCGTCCTTGGCCAGCTCTCCCGCTATCTCTCTCAGAATGACCTTCTTGATCCAAATCAGTCAGGTTTCAAGACTAGTCATTCAACTGAGACTGCTCTTCTCTGTATCACGGAGGCGCTCCGCACTGCTAAAGCTAACTCTCTCTCCTCTGCTCTCATCCTTCTAGACCTATCGGCTGCCTTCGATACTGTGAACCATCAGATCCTCCTCTCCACCCTCTCCGAGTTGGGCATCTCCGGTGCGGCCCACGCTTGGATTGCGTCCTACCTGACAGGTCGCTCCTACCAGGTGGCGTGGCGAGAATCTGTCTCCTCGCCACGCGCTCTCACCACTGGTGTCCCCCAGGGCTCTGTTCTAGGCCATCTCCTATTCTCGCTATACACCAAGTCACTTGGCTCTGTCATAACCTCACATGGTCTCTCCTATCATTGCTATGCAGACGACACACAATTAATCTTCTCCTTTCCCCCTTCTGATGACCAGGTGGCGAATCGCATCTCTGCATGTCTGGCAGACATATCAGTGTGGATGACGGATCACCACCTCAAGCTGAACCTCGGCAAGACGGAGCTGCTCTTCCTCCCGGGGAAGGACTGCCCGTTCCATGATCTCGCCATCACGGTTGACAACTCCATTGTGTCCTCCTCCCAGAGCGCTAAGAACCTTGGCGTGATCCTGGACAACACCCTGTCGTTCTCAACCAACATCATGGCGGTGGCCCGTTCCTGTAGGTTCATGCTCTACAACATCCGCAGAGTACGACCCTGCCTCACACAGGAAGCGGCGCAGGTCCTAATCCAGGCACTTGTCATCTCCCGTCTGGATTACTGCAACTCGCTGTTGGCTGGCCTCCCTGCCTGTGCCATTAAACCCCTACAACTCATCCAGAACGCTGCAGCCCGTCTGGTGTTCAACCTTCCCAAGTTCTCTCACGTCACCCCGCTCCTCCGCTCTCTCCACTGGCTTCCAGTTGAAGCTCGCATCCGCTACAAGACCATGGTGCTTGCCTACGGAGCTGTGAGGGGAACGGCACCGCAGTACCTCCAGGCTCTGATCAGGCCCTACACCCAAACAAGGGCACTGCGTTCATCCACCTCTGGCCTGCTCGCCTCCCTACCACTGAGGAAGTACAGTTCCCGCTCAGCCCAGTCAAAACTGTTCGCTGCTCTGGCCCCCCAATGGTGGAACAAACTCCCTCACGACGCCAGGACAGCGGAGTCAATCACCACCTTCCGGAGACACCTGAAACCCCACCTCTTCAAGGAATACCTAGGATAGGATAAGTAATCCTTCTCACCCCCCTTAAATGATTTAGATGCACTATTGTAAAGTGGCTGTTCCACTGGATGTCAGAAGGTGAATTCACCAATTTGTAAGTCGCTCTGGATAAGAGCTTCTGCTAAATGACTTAAATGTAAATGTTAACCCTGGTGTCACATTTTTCCCCCATCCCTAGCAAACACAGCTGAGTTAAATTAATTGCATTTTTAACTGAAGATCATGAGTTGATTATTGGAGTAATGTGTGTTAGCTGGGGCTGGGACAAAAGCGTGACAGCAATCAGGCCCCCATGGACTGGAGATGCCCAGGTCTGGTTTAGAGCTTGAGGTAGTCACCTCATACAAGTACTTGGGAGTTTGGCTAGACGGTACACTGTCCTTCTCTCAGCACATATCATAGCTGCAGGCTAAGGTTAAATATACACTTGGTTTCCTCTATAGTAATCGCTCCTCTTTCACCCCAGCTGCCAAACTAACCCGGATTCAGATTTATTTATTTATTTTATTTTTTACCTTTATTTAACCAGGCAAGTCAGTTAAGTACAAATTCTTATTTCCAATGACGGCCTAGGAACAGTGGGTTAACTGCCTGTCCAGGGGCAGAATGACAGATTTGTCAGCTCGGGGATTTGAACTTGCAACCTTCCGGTTACTAGTCCAAGTGTCTTACATCGTTTAAAAACTTAACTTCTTGTTAATCCAATAGCTTTGTCAGATTTCAAAAAGGCTTTACGGCGAAAGCATACCATGCGATTATCTGAGGACAGCGCCCCGCTCACAAAATCATTAAAAACATTTTTCAAACCAGCATAGGCATCACAAAAGTCAGAAATAGGTATAAAATATATCACTTACCTTTGAAGATCTTCCTCTGTTTGCAATCCCAAAGGTTCCAGCTACACAACAAATGGTTGTTTTGTTCGATAAAGTCCTTCTTTATATCCCCAAAAAGTTTGTTTAGTTGGCGCGCTTGATTCAGTAATCCACTTGTTCCACTCGTTCAAAATGCATACAAATTAATCCCAAAAGTTACCAGTAAACTTTGTCCAAACAATTCAAACAACATTTCTAATCATTCTCACATACCCTAATTTGTAAATAAACAATAAAATTTAAGACGGAGAATAGTGTTTAATCGGAGATAAATTCCTCATCCACAAGACTGCAGTCAAAATGATAGCCACCTTGACAAACTACAAATTCTAGCTAATTTTTCAAAAAACAAGCCTGGAACCCCATTCAGTTCTGTTATAGGAACTGCAATCACAGACATAAACAAGCATTTCAATTTGTAAACCAAAAAATATCCAGATGGATTCTCCTTTTTCATATCAGTTCTGTTATACTCACAGACATTATTATTTGTAATGCTATCCAATGCTACCAATTATATGCATATCCTAGCTTTTGGGCCTTAGTAACAAGCAGTTTACTTTGGGAATGTCAGTCATCCGAAATTCCGAATACTGCCCCCTATCCAGCACTACCAACAAGGCAGGTGCTACAGGCCCTAGTTTTGTCGCAGCTGGACTAATGTTCAGTCGTGTGGTCAGGTGCCACAAAAAGGGACTTAGGAAAATTGCTATTGGCTCAGAACAGGGCAGCATGGCTGGCCCTTGGGTTGTATACGGGGAGCAAATATTAATTTATATGTACAGCCTATGGGAGGCATAGGGTACTACATAGAGCAATGACTACATGGAACTCTATTCCACATCAAGTAATTGATGCAAGTTGTAAAATTTGATTTAGAAAACAGATACAAATACATCTAATGGAACAGCGGGGACTGTGAAGCAACACAAACATAGGCACAGACACGTACACACACACACACACACACACACACACACACACACACACACACACACACACACACACACACACACACACACACACACACACACACACACACGTGATAAAATATGCACTATACACACATGTACACATGGATTTTTTTGTATTGTATATACAGTATGTGTTAATGGTGGAGTATGGGCCTGAGGGCACACAGTGTGTTGTGAAATCTGTGAATGTATTGTAATGTTAAAAAGTTGTATAAACTGCCTTAATTTCGCTGGACCCCAGGAAAAGTAGCTGCTGCCAATGGGGATCCATAATAAATACAAATACAATAAGTTCTGTATTTCAATATGCAATCATGAACATGGATCAATAAGCACTCCGGTGCGGTCCGCTCATTTAACTGTGTCGCTTATGTCATTAATCTTTTTCACTTCAATGAATTAGGCAGCGGAGATTGGAAATCGGGTTCTGTGCATACAATTCTTTGTACAAATAAGTCACTCCAACAGCAAACTTTCTATCACGTTGAATGCATGATAAATGTAGCCATACACTTACATTTACCCATTAATCAATCCAAAAGTTTGGGCGCTTTTAGGCAACTTTACATACCCGAGTGCTTCTTTTCTACACTGTAGTCTTGAGGCTGTGTGAGTCCTTTGTTTCTTGGTTAGGCGTCTTTCCAAACAATCCAGTTTTCAATTCCAATTAAGTCTTTTCCAGCAAAGTCTTTTGACTAAATGTATTTGCTAATTTGTCCAATATAATTGTCCCAATACAATTTCCATTTTAATCCTTTAGACACAATGGAGAGGGTTGAAATGTTAGTCTTGACGCATACAAATCCAATTTCCAGAGTTTGATTCAAGTTTAAAAATAATACATTTATTTGTCATTCCTCTGTATAGAAAAATTAAAATAATTCTACCAAAACAAATTCTGATCATTAAAACTAAAGAAACAAACAGCATGGTTAACATGGTCTGGTATGGTAAAAAAGATTGTATGCTGCCATTCCAGTCACTCCCAGTATGCCTTGAAGCATGTATTCCTTTTAATTTTATTCTCCATTTGCCATTAGAGGGAGTACACACACTTGACAGGGAATTAGTGGCAAACACACGTACAATAGAAATGCATCATGAATTGGAAACATACACATTTACAATATGACCTATTTGGCTCCTCCAGTCACCGTTGATTGAATCCTATAATCAAATAATGTCTTTGTGTAGATAAGAGAGCAGGGTTGGGGTCAATTGCAGAAAGTAAACTGGAATTACAATCCCACAATTTTCTCATATAAGAAAGAATTGAGGAACATTGACATTAAGTTTACTTTCTGAATTGTAACGTAATTGCCCCAACCTTGCCAGAGAGTGCACACCTGGTGACGGCTGCAAGTCACTGCTTGCATTTGAATATAAACCGATTTTGAGTATTGCTTAACACCATCTGAATGAATGAATACGGTGAGGATTGGTGAAAGGGAAACCTCATTTTGACTGATTCAATGACATACTGTACATGTTCAACTCAAGGAAGGGTGAAAAGAAGGATGCATTCTCGAAGGGTTACATCTGGATAGTCTTAAATTGTTTCCTCTCCTAGCCACCATTCCCTAATCTGCATTTACATGATAGTAAAGGGTTGTGTTTATTAGGAACAAAAACAAAAGAAAATATATTGAATCGTGGAGAGAATAATTTGACATCTTCAATAAGAAACATACATTTTCCATTGCATGTCTTGATGAAAATGACCTAGGTGTGAGCAAGTAAGTGATTACCTCATGGAGGGGAGGAAAGGAAGATGGAAAGAAAGAAGAAACAGAAGAAATAAGTGTTTATTTTAGCAGGCTTCGTTTGGAACAGCTGTGGGTATGGGACTGCCATGCTTTATGTGTCTACATAGACCCATTACCATCCACAGACACACGCATGCACACACACACCACATGTGACATTTTTCTGCCCCCATATTACCAGGCAATCTGCAGCAGAAAATGAATTACCCCATAATTTAGCATATTAAATCACATTGGATCCATTATAGAACACAACAACAATAACAAAAATAAAATCCGGGGTTGAGAATTTGGTTGTTTAACCTGTAATTTGGTTTAACAACATTGTTGGAGCTGTACTGTTAGATTTCAATGCAGCCTTTGATTTTATTGACCATAAAGTGTTGAAAAAACATATGTGTTATGGCTTTTCAACCTCTGCCATATCATGGATTCTGAGTTATCTATCTAAAAGAACACAGAGGGTTTTCTTAATTGGAAGCTTCTCTAATGTTAATCATAATAAGTGTGGTGTAATGCAGGGCAGCTCTCTCGGCCCTCTTCTCTTAAAAAAACAATATATGCCACTGGCATTAATCAAAACATGTCTATGTATGCTGATGATTCAACCCTACACGTCAGCAACCACAGCTAGTGAAATCTCTGCAACTCTGAACAGAGAGTTGCAGTTAGTCTTAGAATGGGTTGCTAGTAATAAACTAGTCCTGAACATCTCTGCAACTAAGAACATTGTATTTTGTACAAATCATTCCCTAAGTTCTAGGCCTCAGCTGAATCTAATAATGGATAATGTCGCTGTTGAGCAAGTTGAGGAGACTAAATTACTTGGTGTTACCTTGGATTGTAAGCTTTCATGGTCAAAACGTGGGGTAAAGTCTGTCCGTGGTAAAGAGATGCTTTGCTTTTTTGATACTACACTCCACAAGGCAAGTTCAGCAGGCTCTAGTTTTATCCTATCATGATTATTGCTTTGTCATATCAAATAAAACAATCTAATCAAATGTTTTTTTGTCAAATGCGCCGAATGCAACAGGTGTAGGTAGACCTTACCGTGAAATGCTTACTTAAAAGCCCTTAACCAACAAAGATTTAAAAAACTGTTAATAACAGTAACTAAATAAACTACAGTAAAAAATAAAAGAGCAACAATAAAATTCCAATAATGAAGCTGTATGTATAGGGGGTACTGTGCAAGGGTACAGGTTAGTCAAGGTAATTGAAGTAATATGTACATGTAGGTAGGGGTAAAGTTACTATGCATAGATAATGGGTCATAAACAGTGATTAGCTGCAGCGTAAAAAAAGGGGAGGTCAATGCAAATAGTTCAGGGTAGCCATTTGATAAGCTGTTCAGCAGTCTTATGGCTTGGGGTTAGAAGTTGTTACGAAGCCTTTTGGAACCAAACTTGGTGCTCAGGTACCACTTGCCCTGCGGTAGCAGAGAGAACAGTCCATGACTAGGGTAACTGGATTCTTTGGCAATTTTTAGGACCTTCCTCTGACGCTGCCTGGTATAGAGGTCCTGGATGTTAGGAAGCTTGGCCCCAGTGATATACTGGGTCGTACGCAGCACTCTCTGTAGCACTTACAGTCGGAGGCCGAGCAGTTGCCATACCAGGTGGTGAAGCAACCATTCAAGATGCCCTCGATGGTGCAGCTGTAGGATCTGAGGACCCATGCCAAATCTTTTCAGTCTCCTGAGGGGGAATAAGGCATTGTTGTACCATCTTCACGAAAGTCTTGGTGTGCATGACCTGTACATAGCCCACCTATATTTTAGCCCAAACAACTACCTCTTTCCCTACTGTATTTCATTTATTTATTTATTTTGTTCCTTTGCACCCCATTATTTTTATTTCTACTTTGCAAATCTACCATACCAGTGTTTTACTTGGAAATATTGTATTTACTTTGCCACCATGGCCTTTTTTTGCCTTTACCTCCCTTATCTCACCTCATTTGCTCACATCGTATATAGACTTGTTTATACTTTATTATTGACTGTATGTTTGTTTTACTCCATGTGTAACTCTGTGTCATTGTATGTGTCGAACTGCTGTGCTTTATCCTGGTCAGGTTGCAATTGTAAATGAGAACTTGTTCTCAACTTGCCTACCTGGTTAAATAAATAAATAAATAAATGATAGTTTGTTGGTGATGTGTACACCAAGGAACTTGAAGCTCTCAATCTAATCCATTACAGCCCCGTAGATGAGAATGGGAGCATGCTCGGCCCTCCTTTTTCTGTAGTCCACAATCATCTCCTTTGTCTTGATCACGTTGAGGAAGATGTTGTTGTCCTGGGACCACACTTCCAGGTCTCTGACCTCCTCCCTATTGCTGTCGGTGATCAGGCCTAACACTGTTGTGTCGTCAGCACACTTAATGGTGTTGGAGTTGTGCTTGGCCACACCGTCATGGGTGAACAGGGAGTACAGGAGGGGACCAGCACAATCCCCTGAGGGCCCCC
Organism: Oncorhynchus masou masou; assembly: GCF_036934945.1. NCBI lineage: Eukaryota > Metazoa > Chordata > Actinopteri > Salmoniformes > Salmonidae > Oncorhynchus > Oncorhynchus masou. The sequence goes on along the minus strand of NC_088233.1, from coordinate 59,048,930 downwards.
TGTATTGAGGATCAGCGTGACATATGTGTTGTTGCCTACCCTTACCATCTGGGGGTGGCCCGTCAGGAAGTCCAGAATCCAGTTGCGAGGTGTTTAGTCCCAGGGTCCTTTCTCGGATGATGGTGTAAGAGCCAGGTTGAGAGAGCTACTATGTTGGAGCTCCGTGCTGGTGTTACATTAACCAACTCGCTTCGGGATTCAATACACACTTCACAACACAGAGATCCTTTTATTAAATAACACATTTGCTTATTAATTTATGCATGTTTTTGTTTGTTCTATATGTAATTATAAGCTTCACAACAACACAAAGATCTGACCGAAGTCCCTGAGTGGTAGTGTCAGTTCTTCAGGGTCACATACGATTAGCCTTCACCACCATTTCCTCTGCCACAGACACAGACTCCATTCCAGTTATCAGCTCATCCATTCGTTGACCAGTAACTGTGTAGGAAGCATCCAGCCATCGACCATTCTGGCTTAATTTCCCCAAGCGTGGAGCCAAGGATCCATTGCAGTTTCTGGCCCATTGATTAATTTAGTGAGACAGGATATGACGCTGATAGCAGAGCCCCCTAGCCAACCAATGCCAATCGGTTATTCCACAGCCAGACTTCCTCCATTGACCAACAAGGCTAATGATGGCCATTGGATAATGATAACCACATTAATCAACAAGGCAAACTATCTCCCTGTCAAATAACCAATTTAGATTAGTGTCAGTTTCCCCACTCCTCTCTGACCTTGGGGTTTCTGGCGGGAAGAGAGAATTTAGGTTGTTAATTTTCTATCGCTCGTTCTCTCTATCTGTGAATCTTTCTAATGTCACTTTCTCAGAATCTTTCTGTCTCTCTACTTGGCTTACCTCTTCACCTCCTTTCAACTTTTCTCTTTCCTTTCCTCACCTCTGTTTCTCCTTCCTTCCTCTCTCTCACCTTCCCTCCAAATCCCCCTTATTCTCACCCCCCCTCTCCACACAGCAGGTTACCATGTGTTGTCTGGGCGTGGCCTTGTGGCCACCTGCAATAAATCCTTAATTATGTGCTATGGAGAGGTTGGAGGGGTGTAACACACACAGATGTAGAAGTTATTTTACGCACGCCTCTCGGAAGAGGGAACGCAACACCCTGCTACAACTCAACTCCCCTTGGTGTGAAAGAGGTATGGGACTGTAGGTGTGAGTAAGGATGACAAAAGGCAGAGAATTTACCATTTACTAGGAATTATTCCTTCATACGGTAATATGGGGAAAATGGGCTGGACGGAACCAAAGCAAAGAAAGTAAATGTCAAAGCCCCCTCTCCTATCTTACCTGCCTACCCACTACTTATCTAACTTAGCACCACCTGGTGCGCTAACCAAAATACAGGGGGTGGTCCACCCAGGTCTTACCTAGTGTGCATAGACAGAGTATATACTACGGGTATATGTATGCCCGCGGGCCTCTTGCCTAAGCAATCCCTAGGTGCCTTCCCCTTACCCCCTGGGAACAACTGAAATGTAATTTAACAATTTCAGGAATCAAAAGCACAGTTCTATTAACACACACATAACTCAAATCAACGGCTACAAAAATACTTAACAAAACCTGTCTCTGAGCTTTTAGCAAATCTAACTTACTAACGTAAGCAGCAGAGCCAATTCTATCAACGCAGTCATCTAAGTGAGGTAGAGGAAAAGAATAAGACTTTGTAACTGCATTTACGTGATGATAGTCCGTACATAGGCGGGACGTACCGTCAGGCTTAGGAACAAGAATACACGGGGAACTCCAGGAGCTGTTACTGGGTTTTGCCATGTCATTCTGTAATAAATAAGCTACCTCACTTTTCATTACCTCCCTTTTCTTTGGATTAACCCGGTACGGATGCTGACGTATAGGAACAGCGTTGCCCACATCCACGTCATGTTCCAAGATGGACGTGCAACTTGTAACATCCTGAAACACATTGAGAAAACTGTTTATCAATAGGATAAGATCCTTAGTTTGATTGTTATCCAAATGTTCCATTTGAGAGGGTAACTTCTTCAGCATCTCTGAATTACATAAGCGTTCACACAGCTGTAACGTATGGCGTAACTCCAACCCGTCCTCCTTATCCTCCTCTAGGTCCCAGCCAGGCTTCAGCACCACTGCAGCCACACTGGAGACGGCGGGCTGGACCGTCTTTCCTGAGGAACTGTTGGGAGAATCACGCACATAATATGTTTTCAGCATGTTACCATGTCACAAACGGGAAGAATGCCTTCGATCTGGAGTCTTTATCACATACTTGGTGTCACCGAGTTTATTTTCCACCAGATATGGTCCAGAAAAACGTGCCGACAGAAATCAGCCAGGAATTGGCAGCAAAACTAAAACTTGATCCCCTGGTGCAAAAGAACGGCCAACAGCCTTTTTGTCTTAATGCAACTTCATGCGTTTATTGAGACGAGGAGAGAGACTTTTGGGCGAACGCACAGGCGGCGTGCAGTCTCTCCTGCATCTTACTGACATAATGCCAAACATTTTTAGTGGCGCTACTGGGTGTAGGAGATAAGATATGCTCCTTCAAAACCTTCAGAGGACCCGGTGGGGTGTGTCCAAACACAAGGTCAGCAGGGCTGAACCCTAAGGACTCTTATAGAAAATTGGTACTGGTATCCATGCAATACTTGTGTAGCATTGCCTTCGGCGGCAGGGTAGCCTAGTGGTTAGAGCGTTGGACTAGTAACCGGAAGGTTGCGAGTTCAAACCCCGAGCTGACAAGGTACAAATCTGTCGTTCTGCCCTTGAACAGGCAGTTAACCCACTGTTCCCAGGCCGTCATTGAAAATAAGAATTTGTTCTTAACTGACTTGCCTGGTTAAATAAAGGTAAAATTAAAAAAAAAGAAAATTAAAATTCAGCGTCTGATGCCAGCGTTCGAGAGCCCCTTGACTCTCTGGATGATACCGACTGGAGACCTGATGGGAAATACACAGCTTCTTTAACACATTTGAGAACATTTTTGACATGAAGTAGGATCCCTGATGAGTTTGGGTTACTTTAGGGAGTCCAAACGTGGAGAAGAACTTCACTAGTGCCTTCACCACAGTCTTAGGCGTTATCGTACGGAGAGGAATAGCCTCTGGGTATCGAGTAGCACTGCACATTATTGTTAGTAGGAACTGGTCACCTGACCTAGTTTTCGGCAAAGGACCTACACAATCAATTATCACTCTTCCAAAGGGTTCTCCCACCACAGGAATCGGGTTGAGAGGCACTCTAGGAACTGTTTGATTCGCTTTCCCAGTGAGTTGACATACATGACATGTTTTACAAAATTGGACCACGTCCGACTTCAAACCTGGCCAGACAAAATGACTAAGGACTCGGTTTTAAGTCTTTGTGATCCCCAAATGTCCGGACCACGCCTGGTCATGGGGGAGTGACAGCACCTGCTGTCGGAACGGTGTCGGAACAACCACTTGACACACTTCACTCCAGTCACTAACAGTGTCATGAGCTGCCCATTTACGCATCAAAACTCCTGCTTCCATAAAATAGGTGGTCTCCTTAGTTTTAGCTTCCTCAATGGAAATTACCGAAGCAAAACACTTGCGAAGACTGGTGTCTCCTTTTTGACATTCAATCACCTTCTCGGGGGTGACATACAAAAGAATGTCATATAATTGGGGCGCGATTTCGCTTTCCCCTGCCTTAGTTTTTACCCCTGAAAAAATGTCTGCCTTGCAGAAGGAATACACAGTGCATTGTCTTCAACCTCAAAATTCTCAAAAATGAAACTAGCCAAATCCACCACATCTCGAAACTTGCGAGATTATGCCCTCGTTAACACACAAGCATGAAAAACATGGGGAAATGTTTGAACCAATTTCTCATCTGTAGTTCTGATTTCTGAGTTGTCAACTACCTCTAACACAGGAGTGACGTTACCACCAGCAATATCATTCCCTAGTAGCAATGTGACTCCTTTTACTGACAGTGTAGACACTACACCAACATGGAAACGTCCTGATAGCAAGTCTGACACTAAGTGAACCCAGTGTAATGGTAGAGGTACAGTTTTTGTCTCTATCCCCTGTAATATGACATGCGAGCCACAATACGTTTCAGGAGACCAGGGTAAAGCATCAGTAACGATTACTGACTGTGCCGCCCCTGTGTCTCGTAAGATTTGAATAGGCTTTTGATCAGCTTGTTCTCCAGTTAAGGAAACACAACCGGCAGAGATAAACGGAGCATAGACAGGATCCAGTTTCTCAAATGCTGAATCATTAACTTGGGCCAACGGACAAGCCAAAGACTTGACTAAACCCAAACTATTCATTTTTGGGGATGGTGACTGGGACAGTTTCGGTTTATTTTTCAAAACTGGGCAGTCCGCAATCACGTGACCCTTTTGGTGACAGTAAAAACATTCACGGACTTCATGAAAAGGCTTAGGGTTGTCAGAGGAAAAGCGACCTGAACGAGGCACTGATGACGTAATCGTTCGGCCTTTAAAACGAGGCGCACCAAAGACAGTCTTGTGTGTCAAAGCATTCTCATCTGCCAACTCTGCTGCTTGGGCCAATGTCGCCACTTTCTGTTCATTTAAATTAACTACAATTCTATCAGGGAGGTTGCTTTTAAAATCCTCCAACAGCATCAATTCCCGAATATCAGCAAAGGTGTTAGCTTTGCTGGCTGAACACCATCGATTAAACAGAGACTCTTTGTCCCTCGCAAACTCAACAAACATACGGTGAGAGGGTTTCTTGTGGTTCCTGAAGCACTGTCGATAATCTTCAGGCACCAACTCATAAGCCCGCAACACGGTAGTTTAACTGTATCATAGTGTAAACTGTCTTCCAGGGAGAGAGCAGCTACTACTTCCTGGGCTTTTCCAGACAATTTACATTGCAACAGGAGCGGCCGAACCTTGAGGGGCCAATGCAGCGCAGCGGCCACGTGCTCAAACACAGAGAAATAAGAATCAATTTCTGACTCTCGGGATGGAGGGACTAAAGCTATATTTTTACTCACATCGAAGTGGGCTTGATGATGAGCAGCTTGTGGAGTTGCATTGAAGCCAGTGTCTTGCTCCAGTTGTCGGATCCTCACCTCCTTGTCGGCTTCTATTTTCCTAATTTCAAGATCAAAATTAATCTGTCTCTCCTTATCTTTTTGGTGCATTTCTAAACGGGCCAGCCTCACCTTCAGCCTAGCGGTCCCGTCTGAATGACCCAAAGAAGAAGATAAAGTGTCAAATCGGGGCAATGTAAAGATAGTGATGGTGGGCTATGAACAGGAGGGAGGGCGATTAGCTGGGTGGGCGGGATGGACAGGATGGACGGACGGAGGTGGGTAAGGAGGGATGAAGCATGGACAAGAAGGAGGAAGAGAGAGAGGGAGAGAGAGACAGAGGGTGGGCGGGAGGATGGGACAGACAAAGGGAGAGAGTTCGCTGCATTTTAGAAAGTGGGTCGCCACTATAGTAATGGATGGACAGATGGTAGAGGAGAGGGGTTGTGGGAAGATGAGGGATTGAATAAGAGCTCAGAAGTAATGGCCAACGATGTTGTTTTTCCAATAGAAGCCATTTTGAACACCATCCATTGAGTTACTTTTGTCTCCTGGTAAGAGACAAAAGCCCTTACGCAGAAAAGAGTGAGATTGTGGACTCCCTATGCTCCTAAGGGATCTAGGAGTACTAATGAAGCCTTGAAGTACATGTGAGCATTAGAGCCTAAGGCTGGTATCATGTAGCAACAGTATGGTAAATGTAGAGTTGTAGTTACAGTATAAGGCCAAATGGCCCCTTATTCCCTGTATTGTGCACTACATTTGACTATCAGCCATTGGGAACAGGGGGCCATTCAGGACACAGATATGTTACTTTAAGTCCTTGCTTACTTCTCTCATTTCAATTAACTGAAACAGCGAAGCTGTTCGGTTTAAGCTAAGCAGTCTATTTCTCCGACAGCTCATCTTTCACAGTCATACAAGAGTGGGGAACCAAGTGTTACAGGGAACTAATACTCACACTATACCCCTGCCTCAGGTGGTGAAGGGCAAGGTGTAGTGCTGCTGATAGCGCCTGTTAGCAATGGAATTAGCCCTGATTAGCCTAGCCCACATTCCCAGTGATACAGCATGAGTCCACTAATGCTGATAAGTGACACTACTTTCGCAAGATGTTCACAAAAGCTGGGTTCCTATTCCTGTACGGAGATCCCTATCATTGTACTGGGTGTTGTTTTTCCCTCACCAGCACCAATAACTATAGTAAAATAGGACTTGCCTAGTTAAATAAAGGTGAAATAAAATAAATAATTTCCACATTTCCACTGTAGGTGTATTGTCCAATAAAATCAATGTTCTGTTCTCAGCCAAGGTTCTGAACCCAACCATCTGTCTTGTATGTGAAACGATGCCTTGTTGCCTGAGTGAATAGCAAGCTACCCTCCAAACAATAGTTATACTAATAGAAATGTCCATGAAGTCAGCTGTGTGACACAAAGGAGAGAAGGGAGGGGAACATAGGGCAGAGGGGAGACAACTAGAGGGTAGCAATGGAGAGATGAAAGGAGGGTAGTCGAGGGAGCATGAAATCAGGGTCATAGGGTCACAGACTCGAGGGATAAGTAGGCGAAAGGACAGAGATGCGAGGGGAGCGTTCCAAATCCGTTTGGCTCTGTGCTTCCGTGCTGATACCCCATGGCAGGTTCACGCACTGCCGTCGCCCACATTGACGTAAATCTGACTTGAGCACCTCGGTTGCAGCGGAAGCAGATTCAGCCGCCTCCAAATCCAGCCCATGTCTCCAAGACACTGCTTTGTAAACAAAAATGTCCAAATAACCAAACACAAGCATTTCTGCTTCTACCCTGCTGTCAACTTTTTCCTCATGTTCCAAGAAGTCCTTCTCTGTTGTTTGTATAGTGTGTTTCTCCTGTAGTGTACAATGAATAGCCTGCTTAGAGGTTTGAAGAGATTGAATAGACCTAGGTGGACATCTGGACCTCTCCTCAGCCATAGGCTGTACTTTACATAGACAGGTTGATTATGGTGGCGCATTGAGTTAAGAATCTATTGGGTGCTTTGTGTTTTGGTTTGTTTGACCTGCATTTGCAAATGTATTAGACAGCACAGTCAGAAATGTGAGAGTGTGGAGGGATAGACAGAAGAAAAGGGCTGAGACAGGATCTGTACCCACGTCGCCACAGGTAAATAATGTGTTCTGGAGTCAAGGGGCTAACCATTACGCTGGACTCCTCCACATTTGCACCATTTCCGTTCAGCTACGTTTCAGTGTCAATTCAATCAACCCTACAGAAGATTTGTTTGGACAAGGGATATTTCAGGAAGTCCTGAGTTGTCGGTTCGAAGTCTACGGCATTGTCACATAACATGAGCTAATTCCCAAGATTTGTTTTGACTGGTTATTTTAGTAACCCCTGTATTGTCAATTCGTTTAGGAGACCTTGTGACCTCCCTTTTATACACACATTTTTATGGTCACCCTCCATTTCTCACTGTCAATCGTAAATGATACTTAGTCAAGATTTTTTGGTGAAACGTTCATACAGTGTCTTTACGACAACCATTTTATCTCAATCAGTTTCATGGGGATATGCATTTAAACCTTCTTGAGTTATACAGTGTTGTTTCAAAGTAGCTTTTATCCCTTTCACACTAAGATGTTTCCCGACAACTTTTCCATACTGATACTTTTTCACACCTTTTCTTTATATCTGACAGTTATTGCCGGGATATCATCAAACAAGCTAATAAGAATTTTGGTAAAGTTCTGCCTAGGGCTGCTGACATCAGTCACAAGTCATGAAGGCAGTCGAATTCCATTTGACTGTTTAGTCACGGTAATTAGGCTTCTCCAAGCTCTGATGCTGCTGATGGTCATTAGTTGCCTACCAAACTTGCAAACTGCGTTGTACTCAGCACTCTATTGTCCCTCTAATCACTCTGACATCAATGCAAATGTATTAAAAAATGTAATCAAACTTAATAAGCTTTACAATGGGTGTAGAGCCTCACTGGCATACATAAGCAATGTGTGAGTTTCAAGTTTGGGGAATAATATTTTCACCATAAAAATGCACCTTTATAATAAAAGCATTACATGCATAATTGCATTTGCGGCCACTTTTGATAAGGGCGTTTTCCGATAATGGAACATTCTTATAGCCTACTACCATGTGCCCATTGCTGCACATATAATGTGAAGAAATAGCCTCATAGTTTATCAACATTTCAAGCTAAACGTTCTGATCTGTTGCGTCAGCCACATTTTGTAAAATAGTTTTTGGGATGTTAGTGGTTGTATTAATTTGGGATCTATCGCATCCCACAACTGTCCCAGACTATGTTTGGAATATTTATTTCTCGCACAGAATAGAAGAATAGGTCAACCTATGTACAATGGGGGATAGTAGATTGACATAGGCTAGTGCTTTTGCTGTTCGTTAGGCCTACTCATCTTTTTAACTGACGAAAAGTTAATGTGGACAGTTCTTCCAATATCTTCAATATGCACCTCGGAATGCGCAGTTGTGTTCCAATGTGTATGTCTTCACTTGTAGCCTGTGAGATAGACTTGATTACGTGATGGTTTTCGACTCTCTCTCTATTGTGCCAGCTGTCTCTAGATATGAATGCTCGGCTATGAAAAGCCAACTGACATTTACTCCTGAGGTGCTGCCCTGTTGAACCCTCTACAACCACTGTGATTATCAATGAACGTTTGAACATCGTTTGAACATCTTGGCCATGTACTGTTATAATCTCAACCCGGCACAGCCAGAAGAGGACTGGTTCATCTCTAGGTTTCTTCCTAGGTTCCAGCCTTTTTAGGAAGATGTTCCTTGCCACAGGGTTTCTACATCTGCATTGCTTGCTGTTTGGGGTTTAAGGCTGGGTTTCTGTATGACACTTTGTGACATCGGCTGATGTAAAAAGGGCTTTCTAAATACATTTGATTGACTGAGCAGGGAGAAGGGCACAATGACCACTGGCCTCAAACAGAATGGATTTTTTGGGGGTGCATTACAGCCACACAAAGGGGTTGCACTGTGAAATTCTAGGCTTTATAAAGTGCTTGTCAAATTGTCAATATATTTTACTAGGCAAGTCGATTCTTATTTTCAATGGCAGCCTAGGAACAGTTGGGTTAATTGCGTTGTTCAGGGGCAGAACAAAAGATTTGTACCTTGTCAGCTCAGGGATTTGATCTTGCATCATTGCAGTTACAAGTCCAACACTCTAACCACTATGCTACCTGCCGCCCAATGAGTGACTGATGTAAAAAGAAATCAGAGCTCATGCTGTTTAAGCAAATCATTATTAGAGTCGCATCATTTAGCCTTAGAATGTATTTAAAAAATCTAAACATATAGCCCAACGTTTGCAGAACAACTAAAGTTACATTAACAACTCTAAGTTAAGCATCAAATCAAATCAAATTTTATTTGTCACATACACATGGTTAGCAGATGTTAATGCGAGTGTAGCGAAATGCTTGTGCTTCTAGTTCTGACAATGCAGTAATAACCAACAAGTAATCTAACAAACAATTCCAAAACTACTGTCTTAAACACACAAGTGTAGGGGGATAAAGATTATGTACATAAAGATATATGAATGAGTGATGGTACAGAGCGGCATAGGCAAGATACAGTAGATGGTATCGAGTACAGTATATACATATGAGATGAGTATGTAAAAATAAAAGGGGCATAGTTAAAGTGGCTAGTGATACATGTATTACATAAAGATGCAGTACATGATATAGAGTACAGTATATACGTATACATATGAGATGAATAATGTAGGGTATGTAAACATTATATTAGGTAGCATTATTTAATACCCTTTTGTGGATCTTGATCCCCACTTGGGAACTTTCCCTAACACCCTCAGCTGGAATGTGGCGCATGGAACGCAAAAAATATTCTTCAAAATATTTAACCTCCACACATTAACAAGTCCAATAGCTTAAATGAAAGATAAACACCTTGTTCATCTACCCAGCATGTCAGAATTTTAAAATGTTTTACAGCAAAAACATAGCACATATTTATGTTAAACCACCACTAGGAAAGCATACAATATGTAGCCACATTGCTATGCAAAATAGCACAATCACAAACGCAGGATTAAAAGAAAAATAGTTCACTAACCTTTTGAAAATCTTCATCAGATGACAGTAATAGCACATGTTACACAGTACATTTATGTTTTTTTCAATAATATGCAATTTATATCCATAAATCTCCATTTACATTGAGCCTTGTTCAAAAAATGCAGCAGAAATGTCCAGAGAAATTATAAATAGCTCCGGCAGCTAATGCCAGATAACAGCAATAAACATCATAAACTTTGACTAAATATACATGTTCTACATATATTTAGAAAGATACACTTCTTCTTAATGCAAACGCTGTGTTACATTTATTTTTAACATTACAGAATTCGTTCACTATTCAATAATCTGAGACGGCGCTCAGGCATTAGCATTATTTCTCTACAATGTTGGATTTGACAAAAATACAATTTTATAACATAAATATTCCCTAACCTTTGATGGTCTTCGACAAGAATGTCGTGGAAGGAGTTATACTTACCTAATATAACGTTTGGTTGCTGTTGGTGTGTCTTTGTATTAGCAAACGCTAACATCTTCAGGTGAATTACCCCAAAAAGGACTTCTGATCACGAAAATTGCGCATCAAAACTTCAAATTTACATATTATATGTCGACTAAACTGGTCAAACTAAGTGCAGAATCAAGCTTTAGGATGTTTTTAACGTACAAAACAATTGGCGATTAAATCAAACATAACGAACTCTCCTCATGCAAGCCAAAAAAAAAGACCCTTTTCACAGAGCGCGCACCTGAAAACTCGTGACACCTCAGTATTTTGCCAGCCAAGCAGTCAAAGATCGTGCTATTTTCTCCGTTCCACATCTCATTGAAAGACGAGAGCGCGCTGAAGAAATAGAAACTGTTCCCAGATCCGTAGCTGGTTGGGAAGGGTGGGGGCGATGACGTCAAAGTTGGAGCAACTTTCTTAGGAGAGAGAGAGAGTTTGGAAGAATGGCTGCCCTGTGAGTTCTGCTTTACATACGGACATAATTCGAACGGTTTTAGAAGCTTTAGAGTGTTTTCAATTCAATAATAATTTTTATATGCATATATTAGCAATTTTTGACAGTTTTTTCTTTAGTTTACTTTGGGCACACAATTCATCCAAAGGGGGCAGTATTGTCCCGAGCCTTAACAGGAACTTACTACCCTCTCCACTACTGTTCCATCGATGTGGATAGGGTTTTCCCTCTGCTTCCTGAAGTCCACAACCATCTCCTTAGTTTTGTGAGGTTATTTTCCTGACACCACACTCCGAGGGCCTTCACCTCCTCCCTGTAGGCCGTCTCGTCATTGCTGGTAATCAAGCCTACCACTGTTGTGTCGTCCGCAAACTTGATGATTGAGTTGGAGGCGTGCGTTGCCGCGCAGTCGTGGGTGAACAGGGAGTACAGGAGAGGGCTCAGAACGCACCCTTGTGGGGCCCCAGTGTTGAGGATCAGCGGGGTGGAGATGTTGTTGCCTACCCTCACCACCTGGGGGCGGCCCGTCAGGAAGTCCAGTACCCAGTTGCACAGGGCGGGGTCGAGACCCAGGGTCTCGAGCTTGATGACGAGCTTGGAGGGTACTATGGTGTTAAATGCCGAGCTGTAGTCGATGAACAGCATTCTCACATAGGTATTCCTCTTGTCCAGATGGGTTAGGGCAGTGTGCAGTGTGGTTGAGATTGCATCGTCTGTGGACCTATTTGGGCGGTTAAGCAAATTGGAGTGGGTCTAGGGTGTCAGGTAGGATGGAGGTGATATGGTCCTTGACTAGTCTCTCAAAATACTTCATGATGACGGAAGTGAGTGCTACGGGGCGGTAGTCGTTTAGCTCAGTTACCTTAGCTTTCTTGGGAACAGGAACAATGGTGGCCCTCTTGAAGCATGTGGGAACAGCAGACTGGGATAGGGATTGATTGAATATGTCCATAAACACACCAGCCAGCTGGTCTGCGCATGCTCTGAGGGCGCGGCTGGGGATGCCATCTGGGCCTGCAGCCTTGCGAGGGTTAACACATTTAAATGCAGTGAAGGAGAGTCGGCATGTTTTGGTTGCAGGCCGTGTCAGTGGCACTGTATTGTCCTCAAAGCGGGCAAAAAGGTTATTTAGTCTGCCTGGAAGACTTCCTGGTCAGTGACGGGGCTGGTTTTCTTTTTGTAATCCGTGATTGACTGTCGACCTGAGCCGTTGAATTGCGATTGGCATAAAGGCATAAAGGCATAAAGGAATGCCTATTTATTTGTTAACCACTCAACACAAAATGGCGACATGTGGCACTCCCTGAAATTGTTTGGGAAAATATCCTTTCTATTTTATTCTGATTTTTCAATTGTATTCTTCATACTTTAAAATAATGCCACGGAATTCTAAACAAATCTTGTCTGCTAAATTAACTAGTGTAGCCCATAGCCATTTGGCATCGGCAGATCAGGACCTGACATACCTTAAGGGAACATTTCGACATTTTCTGTATGGTTAGTGAGAAAGTCCATATTGCAAATGTACCGTCCCTTACTAGATGTCCGAAAACATTTGTAAAATTCGGGGATGGCGTCGGGCTGAGCGGCAGGGCCAGACCTACCGGGAAGTCATCAAATAAACTTTGTCGGACATTCGGTTTTCGTTTTATAAAAGAATCAAATTTTGGTCATTTTTCCGCTATCCCGGAAAATCCCACGAGGGCATAAGCAATCAAATTGCAATTTGACAAAAACATCACGAATCACGACGGGGCCTTATCTCGAAAACTGAAAATATTTCGAAGTCGAAACTTGGTGAGCATAGGCTTGGCATAATGGGCAGTTGGCCCCGAACAAGATGGCGTCTAGGCCTCAACGGTTTTTGAGTTATGGCCATTTTTCTGGGATTAAAGGTCCAAAATGAAAATAGAGAAATTATTTTTTCACTTCACGTCAAAGTCAAGGAGTCAAAGTCAATAAAAAAAAATCTGCCATTTATCTATCGTCATTTAAGAGAAATCGTACAATGACAGATTGGTGATGTTCAAAGATAGGTGTTTTTTTTCAACAGTTACAGATCCAGTTGCAGGGTGTTCATACAAATCTTTTTAAAGTGTGCTGCAGAGCTCTGCGAGATTTCTGTGATTTTCTATGATTTTCTGAAATAACACACTCACTAAACCCTCCGTAAATAACTCAGTTCTTAACGTAAAGACATAAAACTCAGGATTCTGTAAAGGCATACCCCAATGAGGATATGAGTTTATTTATAGCTTCCTGTGCCAACAGGAAGTGCCTTAAATGGTGTCATAGTGGCTGTATCCAAGGGTTAAAAAGGTCAGATCTTTTCAAAACTTCATATGTGTGACTAGGTAACCCTCCTGAACTGTAAATCAGTCATTTCTCCCAGCAGATGTCAAAGAAAAGCTCTCACACACACACACAGCAAGGATGGAGTAAAAAAGTGCGGTGCCTAAAGACACAGAGAGCGGGCAATGGCATAAACATAATCCCTAGGCCGTGCCGAGTTCAACGAGATATCCCGCTTGACCGTAGCTCGCTCGGTCTGAGAGCAGCGAGCATTAGAAAAGTAGGCCCAAAATGAAGCCTGCACCACAATGTCATTTGCTTTTGGGTGACAGTGAGAGAACCGTTAGGGTGAGAAACACAATATTCCTATGGTCATTCCGTTCCGTGCAAGCCTAAGTTTGACCATGTGGCATTAACCCTTAACAGTAAAACAGTTTTTTTTTGATCTCATAGAATACAATGATATCTCTCCCCATAGGAATACATTGCCTGCTCCCCTAAATTCAACCTGGAGCTTATATGGGTTATGAATGCCTTATGAAACTGTCTTCGGTACCAGTCCATCAGGCCACTATAAGGTCTACCTGTGTCGATTCTAAGCTTCCTGGACCAACCGGAAGTGGTTAAAATCGCCCTAAAAGTGTATACCCATAACCTGCCTGCAGTTTGATAGACATAGTGCATTCAACCCTGTGTAAATCAGTCAGTTTTAATGGTAAAGACTTAAAACTCAGGATTCTGTAATAGAATACCCCAATGAGGATGTGTATTGAGTTATAGCTTCCTCTGCCAACCGGAAGTGCCATAATTTGTGTCTCATGGGCTGTTTCGAGGGGTTAAAAAAATCAGATCTATCCAAAACTTCATATATGTGATTAGGCAACCCCCATGAACTGTAAATCAGTCATTTTTCCCATAAAATTTCAAAGGAAAACTAAATCACACACACACACAGCTTGGAAGTAGGGACCCATTGGGGTGCGTAGAGACAAACACTCCCTGCATTAGTTAACCTCTTACACTTATGGTGGCACTATTTCATTTTTGGAAGAAAAACGTTCCCGTTTTAAACAAGATATTTTGTCACAAAAAGATGCTCGACTATGCATATAATTGCTACTGTTCGAAAGAAAACACTCTGACGTGTCCAGAAATACAAATATCTTCTCTGTGCGTGCCCTTTAACGTGAGCTTCAGGCAAAACCAAGATGACTTGGCATCCAGGAAATGACAAGGATTTTTGAGGCTCTGTCTTTCATGATCTCCTTATATGGCTGTGAACGCAAGAAATGAGTCTGCCCTTTCTGAAATTTCCCAAGGTGTCTGCAGCTTGTGACGTATTTGTAGGCAGATCGTTGGAAGATTGACCATAAGAGACCACATTTACCACGTGTCCGCCCGGTGTCCTGCGCCGAAATTGGTCGGACACCAAATGACACCAAAGCGCAAAAGTCACCTGCCAGTATTTTTCCATGGGGCACAGAGAGAGAAGCAAGCTTCCACGAACTGCATGTCAATGAAGAGATATGTGAAAAAACACCTTGAGGATTGATTCCAAACAATGTTTGTCATGTTTCGGTCGATATTATGTAGTTAATCCGGAAAAAGTTTCACGTTGTAGGTGACTGCATTTTCGGTTCGTTTCGGTATCCAGGCGCAATGTAGAAAACGGAACGATTTCTCCTACACACAGACGCTTTCAGGAGACACTGCGCATTTGGTATGTGGCTGGGAGTCTCCTCATTGAAAACATCAGAAGCTCTTCAAAGGTAAA
Organism: Oncorhynchus masou masou; assembly: GCF_036934945.1. Lineage (NCBI taxonomy): Eukaryota > Metazoa > Chordata > Actinopteri > Salmoniformes > Salmonidae > Oncorhynchus > Oncorhynchus masou. The sequence goes on along the minus strand of NC_088233.1, from coordinate 59,033,772 downwards.
TGATTTTATTTATTTGGTTATCTGGCTTTTGTGAAAATGTTGCGTGCTACATGCTACACAAAATGCTATGCTAGCTTTGCATACTCTTACACAAATTAGTCAATTTCTATGGTTCAAAAGCATATTTTGAAAATCTGAGATGACAGTGTTGTTAAGAAAAGGCTAAGCTTGAGAGCAAACGCATTATTTTAATTTTATTTGCGATTTTCAGAAATCGTTAACGTTGCGTTATGCTAATGAGCCTGAGGCTTAGTCACAATCCCGGATCCGGGATGGGGAGTTTCAAGAGGTTAACCTTGTTGGAACTTTTAAAGAACCGTCAGTCCTAGAGTTCCGAAACTTTAGAATCCTGTTCTAGACCTCAGGTCGATTTGCGTGGTGACACGTCCCTCTAGAAGGTTCTCACCGAGAAACAGTGACATTTGCAATGACTTCAATTCATTTTGACCATTACTAAAATGGCGACATTTAGAAATGTCCCAGAGTCACAAGACTAGGTGCATTGTGACCGTCTCGGCCCATAGAGACAGAACCCAACGATTTCTGTCCGATAGCTCATTCAAGGACCCCGTGCAAGTAATTGAAAAAAGTGGATTTTCAGCACCAATTAGGGTTTTACTCAGACACCAAATGACCTTTCGAGAAAACTTGGGATTCGATGGAGGGTCGCCTCAGCTAGGCCTACACATAACACAAGAAATGGACCCGCAGCTAGAACGTCGTGTTTTATGTTTTTTATGGTTTGAACCGAAGGCGTTGTGAATTTTGGGCCAGCTCATATGTGATAGTTGGCTACTAAACGAGTTGGGAAAAGTGGGTTTGGTGTCAGTTTGTATCAGTTTGGTGTCAGAATGATATCAAATTGACTGATGGATGGTGACTTGCTGGTGACTCTTGTCCATTTGCAAATATGTTTAAACAGTGAGGTACCATCACCAAAAGTGACATTCTGAAATCAACCCTAATGAGCGATGGAGAGGTACCAGAATCACTGCCCAGCCATCCCGAGGTCATCGGGCCAGTCAATTTGGCATTCCTGCACGATTTTTATAGCATGACAAATTCGTGATGTTGAATGCCCAGTTAACCATATTGCAAATGCACAGTGACTTTGCAAGAGTTAGAAAACATAAACAAATGGACATTCTGAAATCAACCCTAACAAGCGATGGAGAGGTACCAGAATCACTGCCCAGCCATCCCGAGTTCATCGGGCCAGTCAATTTGGCATTCCTGCACGATTTTTATAGCATGACAAATTCATGATGGTGAATGCCCAGTTAACCATATTGCAAATGCACAGTGACTTTGCAAGAGTGAGAAAACATAAACAAATGGAAATTCTGAAATCAACCCTAACGAGCGATGGAGAGGTACCAGAATCACTGCCAAGCCATCCCGAGTTCATCGGGCCAGTCAATTTTGCATTCCTGCACGATTTTTATAGCATGACAAATTCGTGATGGTGAATACCCATTGAACCATATTGCAAATGCACAGTGACTTTGCAAAAGTGAGAAAACATAAACAAATGGACATGATGAAATCAACACCACGAGTGATGGAAAGGAACAACAATCACTGCCCGGCCATCCCGAGTTCATCAGGCCAGTCAATTTTGCATTTCTGCAGGATCTCTGAGCATGTCAAATTTCTTATGACATTTGGCCCCCACAAAACTTATGCCACTTTTTAAGGGTGTGTGAATTTTTGACTTTTGACTTCCTATGAAATCATACTCCTAATGGAGAAAACATATGCCTAATGCACAAGTAAAAAAAAATAGAAAATTCTGATAATAAAATATGACTAAAGTATGTTGATGCAGTTCTTATACGTGTGTAATTGACACAAAATTCGAAAGAATTTCAAAAAACGGTCCATAAAGCACTTTTTTAGGGGTGTGTGAAGTTTTTTATGAAATTTTGCAATTTTTGACTTTTGACTTCCTATGAAATCATATTCCAAATGTAGAAAACATGTGCCTAATGCACAAGTAAAAAAAAAAATTATGATAATAAAATATGACTAAAGTATGTTGATACAGTTCTTATACGTGTGTAATTGACACAAAATTCGAAAGAATTTCGAAAAACGGTCCAGAAAGCACTTTTTTAGGGGTGTGTGAATTTTTTATGAAATTTTGCCATTTTTGACTTTGACTTTTGACTTCCTATGAAATCATATTGCAAATGGACAAAACATGTGCCTTATGCGCAGTAATTAAAAAAAATATGATAATAAAATTGGACAAAAGTATATTCATACAGTTCTTACACATGTGTAATTGACAAAAAAAGCGAAAGAATTTCGAAAAACGGTCCAGAAAGCACTTTTTTAAGGGGTGATAAGTTTTTGACAAAAAAATTCATTTTTTCAAAATTTGGCTTTTGGATGTTGACTTGGGGTCCATTTCCTATATGAAAATCCACGGTGGAGCGCACACGCCACCTGTTGGATTTTTGAAGTGTTACAACTGGCAATTGCCATATGGCATTTGCAAAATTTTTTGCATGAATCAACGCCGATTTGGGTGGTATTGTCCATCGTGTACATGGTTTGTACTATGCCAATGTATTCCCATTCATTTTTGTCCATTTCAGGGGGTAGTCCCTTACACAAGTACAACTCAGAGAATGCTGTTCTGTTCTCCTGAAATAGACTACATTTTATTCATATCATGCTTTTGTAAACCTGTCTATAATAATTAATGGATTTATTGTAAAGGTGTAGGTGATATTACATTGACTTATTATACTTTTTAAAATGTAGATGTTCCAAAGGTCTGCATCATGTGTGGAAGCCACAGCCCTAGTTCTGTTTAGTATGACATGTAGCCACAGTGGACTACGCTCTTAAAACTCCTTAGGACTAGGTTTCCCGTCAGCAGGACACCTGTCGACAACTTTCGGTGAAATTGGAGGGCGCGCAATTCAAATAAATAATCGTAAAAATGATGGATATTAAACATTTAGGTACACACAGGTGTTTTATATCGGTTAAAAGCGTAAAGTCTTGTTCATCTAACTGCATTGTCCGATTTACAATAGGCTTTACAGCGAAAGCATGCCATGCGATTGTTTGAGGACAGCGCCCCACACCAAAATATTTTTCAACCAGCACAGGTTTCACAAATAGCAATTAAATATTCACTTACTTTTTGAAAATCTTCCTCTGATTTGCAATCCAAAGGGTCCCAGCTACAACATGCATGGCTGTTTTGTTAGATAAAATCCTTCTTTATATCCCAAAAAGTCAGTTTAGTTGGTGCCATCGATTTGATTAATCCAACCATTCAACATGCAGAGAAAATAATCAAAATATATACCGCTAACCTTTGTTCAAACAAGTCAAAATACATTTCTATTTAATCCTCAGGTCCCCTGAAATGTAATTAAACTATATAATATTTATTACGAAAAGAAGTAGGTTCAATAGAAAAGCTAACTAAGCAGGTGCACGTCCTCTAAGTAGTGTGCGCACAGACTGATTTCCAACTCTGACTACTAGTACCAAGACTCAAAATTCTTCCTCGTTTGGGAAGAAACAAGCCTGAAACCTTGAACAAAGACTGTTGACATCTAGTGGAAGCCATAGGAATTGCAATCTGGGTGTTGGAATTGCATGTACAGTGGGGAGAACAAGTATTTGATACACTGCCAATTTTGAAGGTTTTACTACTTACAAAGCATGTAGAGGTCTGTAATTTTTCTCGTATGTATACTTCAACTGTGAGAGACAGAATCTAAAACAAAAATCCAGAAAATCACTTAGTATGATTTTTAAGTAATTAATTTGCATTGGGGGGGTGTGTTTCAACATTCCAAAGAGGATGGCCCCACCCCCACCCTATTTTATTTCCCTTAGGGTTGTTGTCTATATAGCCGGAATGTCCAGGGGGGAGGGGATTGTGTTGAGGCAGACGCATTATAAATAAGGCCCAGAACAACACATGCGGCCCCAGAACACTAAACAAGATTTTAAAAATAAAACCCAGAACATTAAACAGAAAAATATGTCTCCTAGGCCAATTCTCGGGGTGCTATGCATCTCTTGTCACGAACAGAATGATAAAAGCATCGAGGACATTTTGTATGATGCCCTTGAATTCTTTTACAGGAGTTTTGGATACGAGTAAGGGACATATGGCTTACATTTTCCAACCTGAGGATTCAACTGTGAAGATTTTCACAGACAGTGGTCCCAAAACCCTTTATCATGCAAAACCC